>NC_083856.1:1645000-1930000 GCF_029169275.1 Apis cerana | reverse complement strand
ATTTATTAGATAATATATTTTATTAAATATAAAGTATATAATAAAAAATACCTATAAACAACGAAATCCCAGATCATTGCCAAAAGACTATTAACTGTCATATCAATTGGAATTAGATCCATAGTATCAGTCTTCTTTAGATTTGATACATGTATGTAACCTAGACTTATTGCTGTCGCTAACATTACTGGACCATTTTTATTCTTTGATGGAACTAACTTTTCATTTGTACATACAACTGTTAAAATAAATAATATAACGCGATATGTTTATTTATTTTTATTATTTCATATAAGAATGACAATATTTTAAAATTTTTATCTTTAAAACATATAATAACAATAACTAGATAGATGTAATGTGTAAATCAAATTTCATATAATCTTGAAATGATTAATTCATTTTAGAATAATATATATTTATTTTTGCATTACAAGATTTGTGTAAATATATTTTTTGTTAATCAAATTATAGCTTAATTTAATTATTCTGCATATAGTTTATATAAAATATTTTAACTTTTCTTAGGATTAAATTAAAAATATATTAAAATATAATTATAAATATATCATACCCATGGAAGGCCTGAAGACAACACAAGGAAGCGACTTTTTTTTGCCAAAATTGTAAACTAAATCTTCAGCATAAGCTTTGCTAAAGATATACAAATTTACCCAGTCTGTTATAATATCGCGTAGTGCTTCATTGGTAATTCCAGATTCATTCTCCTCATCGGCTCGTATCACATCTTCGATTATTTTTATATTGCCCGCATATATAGGATAAAATTTTTCTTCGATGATTTGCTTATAAGGATGAGAAAATGCAGTCGAAACATATACGAATGCTTCTAAATGTGAACATTCCATAGCTAATTCAAGGAGTGTTTGTGTTGCAATTACGTTTAAACGTAATATGTAGGATACTTTTGTTGATTGTACGATCGATCCGTTATGAATTATTATATTCACATTTTCTATCAAACATCGACGATCTTCTGATGATAGACCTAAATCGGCTTTGCTTAAGTCACCATAAATTGGTACGACTTTTTCCATAAAATTCGGATTCGATTCACGTACTGTATTAAATATCTGAAAATTATAAATAAAATTATTTAATAAGAAATTATATGTTGTATTTTTAAATTTTGCAAGTTAATTTCCGCTTAATACATTAATTAAAAATTGTCATCAAAAGAAATCACATTTGACCTATAATGTATAATATATGTTAAGTAATATTCAACTGATTATCGTAAATTCATTTAGAAGTTTTTCATATATTTGAATCTCTTTTACATTATTAATTTTTTTTTATTAAAAATAAATCAAAGCCATAAAATATTTTAAGTATTTATTTTAATTATAGTTATTTTTATTCTAAAATGAAAGAAAGCTAAATTAAATTTATGTTCTTATATTTATAAAAATAGAGATGTGAATAAACATTTTTAATCGAATTTAAATAAAATTTTACAAATTTCAATGTCTTTCATTTTATCTCATTTTCTCTGCTTTGTTTTATTTTTAACTATATTAATTTTTAATTATCTCACATATATCATTAATCATAAGTCTATTCATTTTTTTTTATATTATTATCGAATTATATTACTTACCTCATTTTGAAAATATTTTTTCAATTGTTCTTTTATCAATATATCATTTTTTAATTTAATCATAATATAAATTTTGCTAATTTCAGTGCACGAAATTAGAATTTTTTCTAAAATACTACTTCCAAGAATACTAGTGCATCCTGTAAAAAATATATATTTTCCAGTATAAAACTTTTGTATTTGACTATCACTAGTATTTTTTAAATTCTCTTTATTATTAGATTGCACAATTTTTATTTTATCCATTTTTAAACTTTTTTTAATGATATTGATTTTAAGATGTTTATATGTGATTAAATTTTTTTTTTATACAGTTATAATATAGTATATAATATTTAAAAACTTTAAATCGAAAAGGTATACTATTCCTTTATACTTTTATTACAAAAATAAGCAATATTTTAATGCTCAAATCTTATATATAATGTTATTTACAATTCTAATGATCCATAATGTTAATAAGAAGAGACACTTAGGTTAAAATTATTAAGATTTATTGTATTTGAATTAGAATATCATAAATAAAACATTTTTAATACATGGTAATGCATTTCAATTACTATTCTGAGAACAATAATACAGTTCAATTTAATAAAATGATATAAATATTTTGACATGAACATAAAATAATAACACTAAATTTAAAATATTTAAAATATTATTATTAATATTTTGGCATTTGTGAGATATTTATTATACTAATATAATAAAACAGATTTTCTTTTTTAATAATATGATCATTAAGTTTGTGTTATTAAATAATATGAATTTTTAATGAATAATAAATATTTTAATCGAATAGAATATTTAATTAAATTAATAAAATAATTATATTTTTTATTTTTACGAACTTTTACGAAAATACTTTATATAGAGTATTAATATATTTATGGAATATAGATATATCTTTGGCGGACCTTTTTATAAAAACCAAATAACGATAAAACAAACATAAAAGTTGATATACATAAATTAAATCTCTTTATTAAGTTATAATTAATTGAAGTTTGTATTAGATAACACTGCAATTTCGTTGTTTTCATCTTGTTTCATGATGATTGCAAACTTAAATTATTTATTATTTAATAAATTTCAATTAATATTTTTATATCAATTTTGTATTTGTTATCTAAAATTGATCCTCCAAAAATGTCTTATCAATATGTCAATATTCTGTATATAAAAAAATGTAGCGTTTTAAATAAAAAAGAAGAATAATATTGTTTACATGAATTATTGATTTGAAATTAAAAATAGTTTTCTTTTTATTTTTAATTTTAAATAATTTTTGTATAAATTAGGATTAAGAAGAAAAAATATAGAAAAAATATAAAAAATAGTACTTATAAAGAATCAATATATTATTTAAATATATTAGTAATTTGTAAAAATATTTATATTTTCTCGATATATATATTAATTTTTTTAATCTGATTTAATCTAATAAATTTAGACAAACTTCATTATAATATAATTTGTATTATTGATTCGTTGAAAGTATAAATTGATTATATTAATAATGTTTATTAAAATAGAAAAATAAAATAATTATTAATAAAAAATATTTTTTTTGTTAGAAATCAATAATCATACTATTTATTAATAAGAAACTATGATGTGCTATTTTTTTGTATTATCTATAATTTATTATGAATTATATTAAATTTTTAAATGTGAGATTTATATATAAAAATTAAAATTAAATAATTCATAAAGAAATAAAATATATATTTAATTTTTGTTAAATAATTACAATAATAAAATATTATTAATAATTTGGCTGTGTACTTTAATATTGTTATTGTGCATATTTATTATACAATTATATTATAGATATATTTACTTCCCTTAGCATATAATATTTTTTATATATAAAAGTTATTCAAATTCAGAACATGCTATATGTTCCACATAAGGTTCTATTTCTTGTTGTACTTCTATATATTCCTGAATTATTGGATTTATTATATTTGAATTATTTTGTTCATGTAAAGAAATATGCTTCAGAATATCTTTTTTTCTTGCGAAAACTTCGTCACATTGTTCACAACACAATGATTTAGCATTATGAGTTTTAGTGTGCTTGATCATATCATTTTTTTGCGAAAATGTTCTACCACATATTATGCATGCAAATGGTTTTTCTCCTGTATGAATTCTTTCATGCACATTTAATGTTCCTTTACGTATGAAACTTTTATTACAATATGTACATTTGAAAGGTTTAATATTAGAATGAATTTTTATATGTTGATTAAGATTACTTGAACATTTATATTCCATTTTACATATTTTGCAAACATAAGGACGTTCTCCAGTATGTATTCTTTCATGTATAAGACGCGCTTCTTTGGAAATAAATGATTCTTTACAATATTGACATGTATACATCTTATTTGAAGAATGAATAGATTTTTTATGATATATTAAAGAATTTTTGTTAGCTAATTTTTTTCCACAAATATTACAATCAACGCTCGTTCTCTCCTCTTTATGTATACGTTCATGACTTAATAATATAGCTCGCGTTGAAAATATTCGATTACAATTTTTACATTGCCATATAGTTTTGCCATTATATTTCTTTTTCATATTGTCTATAATATCTTGTTCTGTATGTATTTTTCTATGTGATTTCAATTCACTCATTGATTTACATCTATGCATACATATCTAAAAATAATATATTTATAATTTTGATTATTATTAAGTTGTTTCTGATAATGATATACTTACACTACATGTATATGTACTACCCCCATTACTATGACGTTTTATATGTGTATTCATATTTCCTTTACGATTGAAAGCTGCACCACATATTGGACAAATATGTTTATTCAATCCATGTGATAATCTATGTTGTCTTAGTTGTATTCTTTTATAAAATGCTTTACCACATTTTTCACAAGAATAAGGTTTATTTTCATTATGTTGGTTCATATGCTCTCCCAAATGAAATCTGAATTATTAATTTCATAAAAAATATGTAAAAATTATGAATTTATACTATTTTAATATGTTATATAATATTTAGAAATTATAAAATGCTACCTAGATCTATATGCTTTTCCACAAATATCACAAATATGTCGTTTTTTTCTTGAATCATCTAAATGAATTCTTTTATGACCTCTTAAATTGTTAGAATGTTTAAAACTTTTTCCACATAAATCACATAAATAAGGTTTATCTATTCTGTGAGTGGCTTCATGTATATCTAAACTAGACCACTTTTCAAAATTTCTATCACATATGATGCATCTAAATAAAAGTTGACCTTGATGACATTCCATAATATGATTTAATAATTCCTTTTTAGTATTATAAATCAAATTACAATGACCACATTTTTTATTAGTTTCCATTGGTGAAATACTTTTGATATTACAAGAATCATTATAGTTATCATATGATTCCTTGTTTTCTTTATTAGGATCTTGATAATTCTGTGAAAGAATTTTACAATATGATATTTTATGTTCAATAAAATCTTTTTCAGTTTCAAAATGTTCTTGGCAAATATTACAAGTCTTTATAAATTGAAAATTCATTAGATTTATATTACAAGATTCTTTATTGTTCATACTATTATTAGTTCCTTTATCCTTTTGTATCATTGTTTTCCCTTTATCACACAATATTTTGTGATTTTCAAATATTTCTTGTGTTTTAAATGTATTCTTGCAAAAAAAGCATTGAATTTCATTGTTTAATGTTTCATTATTGAGATAATTTTTTGTTGTAATTGTATATTCATTTTTTTTATTTTTTTCATTATGTGTTTCAAATTTATGTAATTCATATTGCATTTCTTTCCTGATATTATTTACGAAATTATTTTTATGTATATTAATATTTTCTAAATGAGTAAACTTAGCTGAGATTTTTTGATTGGTAATTTCACTAACTTTATTACAAGATAATTCTATAGGTGCAATTTCAGTCGCTTCATTAATACACATTTCTTCAGCTATTTCTAAAGAACATTTTTTTGTTATTTCATCATATTTGTGATCATAATTTACCTGTAAAATAACAGAAATAATTGATATTAATATTAATATTATAATATAAATATATTTATATTATAATACATTTTAGTTAAATAATAAATTATTATTTACCTCTGTATTTATATTTAAAAGCTTTTTCAACTTCATATCTGTTTTTAGGGATGTTATAACTAATGAATGTGCAATTTCTAGTTTGTTGTAACAATTCACACATAATTTTTGTGGCATTAAATCCTCCAAATTAACTGTGATTGGTAAATGTAAATTAATCTTTTCTTTTAATTTTAAATCCATTCCTTTCAGTGAAAATATTTCAATGCCATCCAAAGATGGTTCCTCACATATTCTACATAAATTTGAAAATTTAATACTAATATTATGATATTGATCCATTTCACCATCCATATCACAATATGATAATACAATATTATTAGCTATTTCAGTTTGTTCATTTCTCTCAAAGACATTTCTTGAATCTTTTTCAGCAATATTATGTGATTCAAATAATGTTGGAATAGCATTTTCATTTAATATTACAGGATCTGTTTTATTTATATAAAAATGATCCTCTATATGATGAGAACATATATAATAATTTAAATGTAATTCTTCATTAGATTTTATTAAAAGATCTGTTCTATTACAATGATGTGCCCATATTTTTGAACTATAAGAAAATAACATATAATTTATACAAAAATGCAATATTTTAATTATAAAATAGAAATATTACTTTTAAATAATATTTATTTTATAAATAGATGACTTACATATCACTGTTTGGAAAACTAATGAATTTGATATTTGTCGCATCTTTATTGCTCGAAGAATATTTACAATTTTTGGCAGCGCAAACTATTTTCATATTTGATATTTTTATTTATAAAAATAAAAAATAAATAAACAATTTTATTTATTTTTTTATTAATGTCTACGTTAAATCTCTTTCATGTGAATAATTAATAAATATAGACGAAGAGATCAAATAATAGGAAAACAACAGAGATAGGCTAAAAATTGCGAGATCAACACTATTTCTAAAATACTGCAAATGAAATTAATATGGACAAGGAAAGTAAATAGTAGGAAAAAAATAGAGTTAAAAGTAAGAATTAATCGTTAGCATCATCTTTTGAGTACGAAAAATATCTTTTCAAAAATAAAATAAAATAGAATAAGAATTAAAGATTAGTGCCATCTTTTAAGTATTTTTAAAAACATAATTTTTTAATGTTTTTAATTCTTCAGAGATGGCGTTGAAAATCAATTCTTATTCTATCTCTATTGTTCTATAATTTTTTTCTTTGTCTATATTAGTTTTTATTTGCGACATTCTAAAGATGGTTTTAATTCTCATATTTTATCCCATATTCTATTTCTGTTTTAAAAAATATTTTAAGTTCTGATATTATTTATGTTTTTGTAAATGAATATAGCATAGAAATTACATGTTAAATTATTTTTTAATAGAAATTTTGTATTTTTTGATATATTGATATGTACATTATAGATATATTATTCTTTATAAAGACTATTAAATCATTTATAGCAAGAAACCATTAAGAAATATTTAAAAGATATAGTTTAAATATTTAAAAGATAGTTTAAGAAATATTTAATTCTATTATTTCTTAAACTAGTAATTTTTTAATTTTTATAGTTCAATATTTTTTTTAATAAAAAATATTAATCAAATTTACAATAAACTTAAAAATTGAATTCTTCCTTTTATGATACTTTTTAAAATTTGCTGTGTGATTGTAAAATTATCAATATATTAATGAATATATCCTTTATATAATGTGTCAACAATTATTAATAGAAAAAAATCTTTCAAAAAACATATTAAGAAAAAACAATGTTTATATTGATATAAAATTTACAACAAATAACAAATGTAAAAAATAAATAAAAATATTATCAATAACAATCAATTAAATTAATTAAATCAACTAATTCTAATAATTTTAACAAACTTATTAGATAAATAAAAATAATGCTGCTTTTATAAGTCATTTATTGAGTCAAATTTTGATTAATATTATTTTTAATAAAATTATAAACATAATAATTTTTATTTTACTAAAAATTTGAATATTTTATTTGCAACCTAACATTTTATTCCTTTCATTTTAAATATAAATTTTATATTTATAATTTTTTTTTCTTTAAATAATATTTTAGAATTTCGTTATAAAAAATTATAATTATAGATATTATTCTATATATTGAAATTTACAATAGAATTTTAAAATTTTAAAAATTTCCATACAAAATGAAATAATCTTTGAATTATAATATAGAATTATATTAAGTTAAAATTAGTTTATTTAAAATAGTTATTACAAAAAAATAAATAAATAAAATTATAATTATAATTATAATTATAAGCTGATTATATATTCACATTTATACGAATTATAAAATTGTTAACATAATATCATATTTTCTTGTTGAAATTCATGATATATATTAGATAAATAATAATGATTCATAATCATAATAAATTAATATTTATTCAAAAATTTAGACAAATTTTTTTCTTATTATTCCAATAACAAATGATAATTTACGAAGCTTAGGAATACTAAAATATATCTGAAAAGTAAAATTTTGTTGTCGATTGGTTAACTTTATAGTTGATCATTGTTAATTATATCATGTGCAAAATCGTTTATTTTCTAATTATACGTACAATAATCTGTGGTATAACTTTTTTCATATATATATATATATATATATATATATATATATATGTTTATATACAATATCTTATTTTCGATTTTAAGAACTCAGGCGCAAATACATAAAAATAACAAAGACTCTTATATTTGTTTACATAGTTACTTCATTGTTAGTAACAATATTACACATAACATAGCAAGAATATGCCAATTAGTTTTTATTTTATTTTTATATATCACCATGATAAGTTTTTCAATTTGATCTTTTATCTTGATCGCTTTTTATCTAATTAATAACTTCACTTCTTTTTCACTTTTCCAAAAGAAGAATCAATTGACGAGTCGAGTGTACGGAGATAAAAAATCTTGTTCAAATGTCGTATCAATGTTAGAAATATTTAAGATTTGAAGTCTAAGAGGAACTCAGTTATCTCTTTTGTTATAGAAATGTTTACATTGCGACCATCAGGCACATATATATTCTTGCTACCAGAGGAACTATTATATTATATTTCTTAATATTTTCATGTTTATTGTTTATTTTATTATTTATTTATTTAATGCCGTAAACGCTCAACTCGTCGATTCAAAGTAGCAAAAGTGTATTATAATATTGATGGATTATAATTGGATGGCAAGTAAAAAACAACGCATAGCGTGTTTTTTTTTTGTTTCATATTTTATATTCCTAAGTTCTATGAATGTCCGCCCATATTTATTGAATTATCGTTTCTCGTTAAAATACTAGAAATTGATATGAAAAAGAGAAATTCTCTATCTATGGAATCTATTCCATTTGATAGATCTTTCTTTAGTATCACTGAGAAATTTTAGTGCTTTTTTTCGATCGTAAGCGTACATAAAACGAACTATATAACAAAGTACAATATACATACGTATATATATATGTGTATATACATTTGATATTTCAAAAAAGAAAAAAAAGATATACATATTGCATCAAGATAATGAATAAATATTATTTTTAAATATTTGTCCAATTTTTTTATAAGATTATGTGTATTCAAAATTTCTTGTAATTGTTTGATTTATTCGACGTTTAATTGTTTATAAGACGTTTAATATACGCTTATAATGTTTTCTTATAAAACTTGTTAAAAAAACAAGTGTGAAATGATTATGAAAAAATAATGATAAATTGTCTTTATGTAACAACGCTTTTGTACCCTTTGAGATATGAAAAAAAATAGCATATTTATGATATTGTTTATATTACAAATATTAAGCGATCGTGAATTTATTTATGTAAAAAAAAAAAAAAAAATTAAAATATTTTGCTATATCGAAAAATGCGATTAGATTAGATACATTAATAAATATAGATTATACATTTTTATGCAATGATGATGATAACTGAAGTAATAAAATTTAGTTGATACATGAGACACTGAACATTTCAAGTTGGACTAATTAATATTGTATTTATTTATAAGTATTAAAAATCTCTTCAAGGAATACTAATCACACTTAGATATAGCAATAACGCTAAACATTGAACGTACTATTCCTTCATTTGTCAGGAATGTAAGTCCATTTATTATAATAACATAGAAAAGTTATATTGGAAGATTTGCTAAGTACAAAATGAAACGTTGTCTAAAAAATCTTTATAATCGACGGGGATTTTTGTTTGAGGGACATTTCCTAGAAAAATTTATTTTGTAATAGACTTTCATTAAATACTATCTTTTGCCACACATTGATATCTCTGTAAATGATATCTTACATAATTATATAATCTGCCTATGTAGCATAATAAAAAGTATCATTGTATTGTGATAATCTTAATATAAATGTAAATTCAACAAAACATTATTTCATTGATAAATTCCTTATTTTAAGGAGCCAAAAATCACAGGCAATGTAGTCTTTACATCGGTATCGTTTTACCGATAGGAATTTCTAGAAATGGCATTTTTATTGCCTATTATTATTATTATTATTATTTTTAATTAAGATGCTACCTATATCAGATACTATCATTTCTATTAATTAAACTATCTTCTTTGTCAACTGGGGGTGGGCCGGTACTTAAAGTGGTACTGGGACCAGCTGTTAAGTAACCAGCAGATACAGGCGTTCCAGCTATATATTATAATTTATATTTAAATATATTATGTATGTTAAAAATTAAATATAAAAATTAATAACTTGTATATCTTACCAGTAAGATAACCAGAATTAGTTGCATTAGAAATAAATAAATCATGCCGTTGATCTTTATATTCCGCCCAAACACTTGATTTTTCCAATATTGCATTTACTTTTTCACCTAACAATAAGCTTCTAGTCATTGCTTTTAAAGCTTTGACTATTTGAGCTTTAGCAGTTGCAGGATTTTCAATTATATCCAATCGTCCCTCTAATATATTTAACAGATAAGGTACCATTTCAGCATCTAATGCCTAATCAAGATATTAAAAATATTGGAAAAATATATTAAAATATTTTAATAAAATAAAATAATGATAAATTAAATTTTTAGTATCAATGATAATATCTAAAATTTTATTTACCTGTTTTATAAGTCTATCTTCATTTGTTGAAAACAGTCTATTTAATGTTTCACATGCAATCGCTATCATATCTCGTCTAGATTGCATAGCATGTTTCAATGGACTTATACATTCTGTTTGACAAATAGATGATATACAAATCTAAAAAATACAATATTTAATATTAGATATTAAATAATGTATTATGTAAAAAAAAAATTAATGAACTCACTTCACTTGCTGCTAATTGATGAAGTATTAATATTGCAGTTTTATATACGGATGGTTGATTATTTTGCATTGCCATTTGTCGACAAAGTCTTGGTATATGTCCTAATGATGGAACTTGATCTGCTAAATTTGGTTGTGCTTGAAGTAAACATACTACTGCTTGTGTTGTTAATTCCAACATATCTGACTATTGCAGAGAATTATTAAATTAGTCAATACGTTTTCATAAATAATATCAAAGTTAACATAATTTTATTTTGATTGTTTCTTCACTTACATCAGTTTTTTCTTTTGACATAAGTGTTAATGTAGTATCCATAAGTTCACTTAAAAATTCTTTAGGTTTTCTAAGAGCCCAGGCGGGACTAGATATAAATAATCTAAGATATACACCTCCGACTGCAGGTTCGTTTGTTGCGATATCAATATTACTTTGAGTATCAGGCAACTTTAATATTGCATTCGGATTTCGTCTTTGTAATATGTAATATCTAAAATAAATAGATCTAATTAAAGGAAAAAAAAAAGATGTAATTATCATATATAGAAATATTTATATACTCGTCTTTTAATTCTCCAACTATTCTTGATACTCTAGCTTTAGCATTATCATCCCAAATTAATTCAGGATTTTCATGTTTTGTTTCGAACATATGTACACACTGTTTTGGAGCATCTCTAATAGCTTCACTAAATAATCTAGGTAAAAATTTAGACAAATCCAATTTTACTTTTGGTCCAGCTAATTTATCAGATGACATTTTGCCAAGTAGTTCTGCAGCTGTTTCACGTATTTGAGTATTACTTGAATTACAAAATAGATCAAGAACATATACTACAGCTCCTAAAAATTTCATAATATTCATTTTAGAAAATTAATGTAAAAAGACAATATAATGTAAAATTTTTGACAATTGAATGTATTTTTACCTTTAGATAACGCATCTTTTACAATTTTTGTAGAACTCATTAGGGCATATAAAGTTTCTAATATAAGCAATTGATATTCTTTCAGAGTATTTAAAGCTAATAATAAATGTACTACAACTTCATTTGCCGCAATATCATCTACACATTCTTGATTCTTTGTAACATTACTAATAACTTCGAGTGCACTTTTTTGAATCAACTTGAAATTGTTGCAACTTAAAAGTTCAAATAATAATTTGAAATGTCCTATACATTGTAATTCAATTCCTGGATTATTTTTAATCACATTTCTTAATGCTTCTAAAGACATAACAATATGTTCCAATTTTTCTTGATCTTTCTTAACTAATGTTATGTTGTTCATTGATGCTAAATAATTTGATGAATCAGATAAAAAATCAAGTAAATTAATTGTAAAACTCTTGGGATTCTGCAAAAAATTTATTTAATTTTTAAATTACTAATAATTTAATTTTTTATAAAAAAATATTATGTAACATTAAATTACCTCTATAGGAAAATTAGGTTGTTCGTTATATACTTTTACAAATATCTCTCCAATAATAAGTTCATCAGCATGAACACTATATTTAAAATCACTAAAGTCATGTTCAAAATTATCATTGCCGTTTAATCTTTCTTGTCGTTTATTTTCCAAATATTCATTCAATTCTGCTCTTGTTCCATTATCCCAAATTAAATATGGATTTAAGCAATTTGAATTCAGGATTTTTAATATTTCTTCTGGTTTATCATTTGCGAGTTGACGAGCTAAATAAGGAGTTAATAAAATTTCTAATGCAGCAACTGTGACAGGATTAACAGGTGTTTCATTTTCTCCTATCATGTAACCACCTAATCTCGCACACGCTCGAACTGCTAGTTTCGCTAAATTATTTGCTACTTCCTGACGATTTTCGTCTTGATTTCGTTCAACACCACCTTCTTCCAACGTGTAATCATAATTAAACATAAATAATAATAAATGCCACAGTGCACCAGATTGTAGTAATTGCATTTGTAACACACTGTCCGAGGCAAGAGAAGAAACACATTCTGTGGCCACTGAACATAATTTTGTTAAATGCTATAAGAAAATGTACATTACAATATTATTATTTTAAATTGTTAATAATTTTAACTAATTTTGAATTTTATGCATTTTTTGATGCATAATTGATTTTTTTATGCATAATTGATAATTTTATTTGAATTTTATTTAAAAAAAATATTAAACATATAATAGAATATATTAATTAAATAAGTTGTGTGCTTCACTAACCTTAAAATGTAATATTCTACAGAGATCTTTAACTAATTGTGGTAATTCAATAATTCTGTCTTTGCAACCTCTAAATGATCCAGCAACCGAGAAACATCTAGTGATATGCATGCACACTTGCACTGCTATATCATTAGACTTACTCGATTTATTTAAAACAGAAACGCATCGTGTATAAGCTTCTAATAAAACATCTAATCCTCCTTCTCTACGAAGTTCTTCCGCATTCAATGCAGAACAATGTACTGTATGATATGCAAGTTCGCTAGCAGCAGCCAATAATGGCGCAGACTTCGAAAATAATTGTTCATCGTCTGTTTCTAATTTGATTGTTTTGATTAATTGCGGATAACCAGCATACTTGTATGGTCTAAGTTCATCAGAATATCTATGAAAAAGAATGCTTTGTGTTCTTAAAATAAGCACTATATTATCAGGATTTGGACCATCAGTTGACCAACAACTTCGACTACATAAAAATTCATATGCCTGATTAACAGCCTCGAATTTATCCTATAAACAAAAAATATTTCTATGAAGAATTTAATATGTTAGTATTTTACAAGATTTAAATTCAACTTACTCGGCCTTGTGGATTTTTATCAGGATGATACATTTGTGCAAGTTTATAGTATGATTTTCTGACTTCAGCTTCATTATGTTGTTTTCCACTATTTAATTGAAGGACTTTATAAGCTTCATCTACTGTCATCAATGGCGGTTTTTTTTCTACTTCTTTTTTCCATGCATCTAATACATCTTTCAATAAACGTACCTAAATATTACATATTACTATATTAAATGTACTAAAATATAAAAATTGATGAAAATGAATTCATAATTATTTTTTGTAACTTACAGGTTCAGGAATAGGCCATTGTGGAAATCTTACAGTATCACAAAGATGTCTCAGATAGAATATTTGACAGAATAATTCTTTCTCTAATTGTGGATATCTTATAGCAGGTATAGCAATGTATTGATATCTAGCCATAGTATGGCTTCTTAATTTTGGTGAAAAATCTGCAATATGAGTCGCTATTTTTTCTATAAGCATTCTTCTCATTTCAGCATTCCATATTGCTTCTGGTGTATCATAATCACCAAGAAATATTTGCGCAAACTTTTCCGCACCATGATTTTCTAAATAGCTAACCATTGCATCAGGTAAAAGTTGCCCAAGAATGCTTCGTTGCATAATATCCGATGATGCATTCTATGATATTAAAATATTATATGACATATGATCTGTTTATAATGAATAAAAATAAAAACTTTACTTACATCATCACTTCTAAAAGCTTGTTTTGTGTGAGTCAATTGCAAAAATCTCGCTATCGGTAAAACGTTTGAACCAGTGTACATTAATATGAAGTAGAAGACTCCAGTAAGATAAATTTTTGAGACATCTGCATTATCTCGCATTATTTCACATAACAAAGTAGCTACTTTCTCAACTAAAACCGGGTCAAACGTTAATAAAAGTTGAACAATATGAGGTAGGCACTGAAGATCAGATAATAACCGTTTCATACGCGGTAGAGGCCTGATTACCGCGTCATCGACATCTCTACTTGGAAAATATTCGCACATTTTGATTAAAATATTTAAAATCAATGTTGCTAATTCACTTTCATTTATTACTGGTGTTCCTTTTGCAACTAATGTCCATTTTAATTGTGGTACTTGCGAAATCATACGCCATCCATCTAATCCTTGTGCCCAAACTTTTGTTTTATATATAATCTGATTTGTTAAATATAATTCCTTTAATTCTTTTAAACTTATAGGACCTTTACGCTGATCTCCATCATTATAATACCATTCTTTTTCCATAACTTGTTGTTGTTGTGGTCCTGCTTCTATTACATTAGTTTGTGTAGGTACAACTGCTCTAGATGTATGTAAATGAGCCAAAGTCAAAAGATCAACTAATGTGCGTACTCCATTTTGATCCATTATATCTTTTACATTTCTTCTATGTAATATAAGTTTATTTATGAACATGACTAATCTATCACGTTCCATTCTATCTGTACAACGTTCCAGCATTCCTACTATATATTTTGTATCTGAAAATGGACCAATATCTTCGTAGTATCGCTCATATACTATAGTCATTGCTTGCAAGCAAAGGCACTTCATTTCAACTTTTGTTGTTAGTATGAATCTATGATATAAATCGTTAAAAAATTCATACCTATGATAAAAATAATAATTTATTATTATATTTATTTATTTAATATGCATAACATATATGTATACAAAAATTTTAAATAAATATAAATATAAATATAAATAATAATTAAATCTCTTTTTTCTGAAGTGCAAATAAAAATAATTAAATCTTAAAATTATATTGTACATACGATTTTCTTATTGGACTGTCGGGGCTGTCTTTTTCCAACAAAAGTCTCAAATAATAATCACCGATTTTCACTTCATCTGACAGGCACTGATACTGTACTTCAAATTCTCTATGATTCCAAGCAATTAGAGTTCCTCCTGCCAAATCTTTATCAGAACTGAATGCGCGTATTTCATTCTCGAGTGCAGTTCTTAATTCTTCGCGTGTTTTATGATTCCAAATCAAGTTTGGCAGTGAATGATCTTGATTGAATTTATAATAAAACAAATTCCAATTTGCTTCCGATTTAATTCTTTCTCTACGTTTTCTTAATACTATCGGACGTTCTTTGATTTTCTCTTTGCGCTCGATTCCAATCCTAGCACCCCAATGTTGAAGAGCATGTTCTACATGTTTTTCAACTACACGCATTTGCCGTTCGATCGCAATCCATTGCGGGCTTTTTTTATTTTTCGATGCATGATCTATAGCTATCTTTAAATTGTCACGATTGTTTAATCGTTCTTTCTCAAGAAATGAATCTGGTACTTTTTCATCGGAGTCTAAGTAATTTAATAAACCAACAGGCTGTATAAATATACAATGAATACAAACTTAGATACTTTCATTTTTGCAATTAAATGAAAATAATATTATAATCAATAATATTAATTTACCATAATTCTTTTTAACAATCCCATAGCTGTAGGATGTCCTGTAACCCAAAGTCCTACAAGATGTCTACACAATTGTCTATGTGTTAATAATCTGCCATCAGTACCAATAGTAAAAAGACTATTTAACAGATGTCTTGGTAATGCTCCTTCAGCAAGAGCAAGTTCTTGCATTTTTGCAGCAACTTCCGGTGCACCTTCTTCGATAATCGCTCTCATTATTAATCCAGCGCCTTTAACGATAGCTAATGATGGATGTTGGAATAGTTTAAAAAGAGATCTTCCTCTTGCAGCAACCATTTCTAGAAGATTATCGAAATGTTTGCCATCGGTCGTTTCACTATACGGCACACATAAAGCAAAAGTTAAAAGATCAAGCATGGCAGAAACTACCAAAGCACCTGTACCATGATTCTGAAATATTTATAAAAAATAATGTTATCATATTACATAGAAAAATAATTATTATTAAAAAAAATCAAAATAACATTTTTACACTTACTATATGATTAACCCACATATCAAGTAAATTTTCCAAAAATTTATTACTACTAAGGAGACTACTTTTATTTAATTGCTCTTGTCTTAAATCACAATCATCATGCATTGGTTGCATGAGAGCACAAATGCAATCTATAGCAGCTTGTGTTACACCATAATCTTGCCTTTTCAAAGCTTTTACAACCTTATGTCCAATAGCTTCTCTAAATCCAAGAAGAGTTGTAAATGCAGTAAAACCAATTTTACTAGCTACCAATCTTCTTAAAGCATGAAATTGTGCTTCTATTTCACTATTCGTTTCTAAATCTTTATTAACCAATGCATTTAGAGCACCAAGAATAATTTTATCTTTATTTTCAGTAAAAAGACCCTGTAAGTAGTTATTCATCATATGGTAAATTCGAAGTTGTAATGTTGTTACAGTCCATTCAAGCGGTACAACATCCTGGACAAAAAAAATATCTGTTCAGCTTACTATACAATTTATTTGTTAACTTAATATTGTTAAATATAATTTATATTTAAATTTAATAATTCTTATAGCAAATCATGAAAATTTAATAATACGCAAAGAATAGATATAATAGAATAAAACAAGCAATAAAAATTATTAAAATTAATTTCTTTATATAGATATTTATTCAATTTATTCCAGTCTGTATGGATAACTATAATTTATTATTTCATCTCATTTAATTCAAATTTAGTAGGCCATCACCGCTTTAATGCACTGCATCATGCTTATTTTATAACATTTATTTAATTATATCACACATATAGAAATTTAATATTACATATAGGATATTGATATATTTATATATTTTTGTGAGATTCTAGAGCTCAAAATAAACACAAAAATTCTTATAAAAATTTCGGTTAAAACTGTATTTATTAAGTTATACTTTGATTGAAGTTATATTAGATAAAGCAAAACAAGAAATAAAGTGAAATACTTTTATTTCCATCATACTGTCTGTCTTTGCATAATTTTATCTAATATTTATAACTTAGTAAATAAAATTTCAACCAAAATTTTTGTATTTGTTTTAGCCTCTAGACCTTTTAAAGATATTAAATATATCAACACTTGTACATATAATATTAAATATATCAAATATGTCTTACATCTTGTGTAACAGAGTAATTAAGACCACTGTAAGGAATGTTGGCATTAAATCTTTCCAAAATTTCAGCAAAACTACGCCCATTTGGTGGTTGCTGAAGAAACTTAACATGAGTTGTTTCAACTTCTTCATCAACAGGTAAATTAAGAGGTCCAAGTCTTTTCCCTCTAGGTATTGCATACATTCTGACATGAACATCTCTATTACCAGATGCTCTAACTCCATCCAATAAAGAAGCTAATAAAGAATCTCTATCTGTTGCAGTATAACTACGCACTTGACCATTAAGATATTGAATAGTAAATAATTGTGGATTTTCATTATCACGAATCAATGTGAAAATATCTGATAAAGGTCTAAGAGTACAAATATTGTATGTCTGAGGATCTCTTTCTAATAAACAAGTATCAGAGAGACAAAGAGTTCTTCTTTGAGGATCTATATGTCTAGGTGAATATTTGTGAACAGTAAATTCTGATACACTTGTTATATGTTCATCACCACTAAATTTACCCAATCTCTGAGCAATAAAATCATCTAATTTGATTGGTTCTTTCAAAACTTTTATGCTGATACCTAAGTTGTTCATAGCTGATTCCAGCAGCTTTTTTTTAATTTCTTCCATATGTTGAGAAGCAAAAAGATGTAAACGTCCAAATCCGCCACAAACAATTACAAAGCCATTAGGATAATCTTTTATTGTAAGAATTCCTTCAAAATCTTTATAACAGTAACTAGCTAATACCATATTGGTTGCTGGATCTAATTGATCAAGACTATATGGTGTCACTTCTAATACGACAGGCAATCTTGTGTCAGACCAATGATGTTTATAAGCTTGATATCTCTAGAGACAATAAAAGTATTAATTTAATAAATATATATATATATAAAATATAATAATATATAAAATATAAAATAATAATTTGTTTATTATTATATTTTTGATTTTATCCAGTTATTAATCCAAAGAATATTGGATATATAATATATATAATATTTGATAAAAGTATTGAATAGTTAATGAAAATTATATATAATATTATAAAAATAATATGTGTTAGTTATGCAGATAACTGGTAACAAATATGTATATGTTATTAATACATTATAGGCTATTGTATACCAACCATATGGCTAAGTTGATAAGAAATTTGATTAAACTTTAACAATGTTATTTTTTTGAAAATATTATATTAAAAAATATATAACTCACCAAAATTTCTTTAGGTTTTTCAGCAAATTGATTTCTATATTTGAGAGCTTCAGTTAATAAATGTGCTCTATATTCTGAACTAAATTTCATATTGTCAACTTTACGTTCTTTGCGCATTGTTATACTAAATTCATGCAAACCTAATTGATTTCTGTTTGTTGGTTGTACACTTATAAAATCTGAATATTCCCATTTGTTTGTAACTTCTAATGTAGTTGGATTATATGTTGTTATACCCATAGATCCAATTGAAAAGATACGCTTATATCTAAATAAAAATAAAATTTTTTTAATTAATATTATTATTATATAATAATATTAATATTTATTTAAAATATATAAAAATACATGATAAAATTGAAATATCACACAGAAATGTTATATAATAAATAGTATATTTCTATTATATTTCATATAATAAAATTATAAAAAAGATATATTAAAAGTAATTACAAAAATTATTTAATTTCAATATATTCAATTATAACTAGTTAATAGCATTAAATATAATAACATATACATTATGTTAAAATTATATCATAATATTAAGTTATTAATTTATAACATTCATAATGTTAATGTTAATATACATTATTAAATACTAATAATTACATAAAAAAGTATAAATAACTAAATAATTTTGATTTTATAGTTTTTTATATTATTATATCATAAATCCATTTATATTAATTTATTGTTATATTTGAAATGCATAGATATAAAATATGTACATGTTAGAATTCTTTTTTTCTATAAAGAATTTATAATACTTTAAATTCTATTTATATATTATATTGTCAATTGTTCATTATTATTCATATATGTATATACGAAAACATTTGACAAAGCAACAGGAATTAAAAAACACGCACTTACTTTCCTTTCCATGAGTGTTTGGTGACCAGAAAACATGCCACATCTTGATTATCTTTTATCGGCATCATTGTAACATGTCCTGATAATGCAATGTAAGTATTATTTTAAATAATGTTTTAACAAAACACTGGTTATTGTTTATAAAATATATATAGCGTAGGAGGGACATTCGCATACGAATTAAGAAAAAAAATCACATGAAAATCATTTTCAAAATGACAAACACAAAAAACACAAAATAGATTTGAATCGCGTATACAATATTTATGTGTTACGCGAAAACGGATAATATTTAGGCACTATTTGATCGTGTTTTAACCGACTAATGACATTTTCGACGGCTCCATTGGACTGGGAGCGGCCATGATGCTTAGGGGTGTTAACAAACAGCTGTTTCCAGATGGCAGAATGATCATAGCATAGTAGAAACTTCACTTATTTATGTTTTATATATATATATGTGTATAGTTTTGTGTCTTTACTTATGTTAATAGATATATTTTCTTTGAACTAATTTCTTAAATTTGTCTTCATAAAGAAAGAAATACATAATTTAAAACGACATAAAAGGTAGAGAATTACATTAATGTTTTAAATAAATGAAATTATGAATTAATTTTTGTTGATATAACCAAACTAATACTACGAATCGTAAGTTTGTTGTTATAGGTACATTTATTCATTAAATATATATACGTTATAAAATAATTGAAATTAAAAGAAAAAGATATTGTAATTTATGAAAATTACAATATATATTTAATTTATTTCGTAATTCAGTAATTCTTTTTTTGATTTTTTACTTAGTAAGAAATTAAAACAAGTTTCGTAGCTTGATAAGAAATAGAAATATCATATATGATTTTACATATATGTATATGCATAAATTTTATTTATAAGTTTATGATGTTATTTATGAAATTTATAAGTTTTGTATTATTTTTATTTTTATAATTAAAATATAATAATTGTCCTATTTTATTTATGAATAATAATTTGACGTAATTTGAAATAAAATTTTTTTTTTTATAAATCATTTTTTTTATAAATCAAATTTAATTTGTTTACATATTATCGAATATTAAAATATTTTTGTATAGTTTATTATTCATATGTTTTATTAAAAAAAATAAATAAAAATGAATAAAATTTTTTAATAAATTATAGTTTTATGGAATTTTATAGAAAGATATATTTAAAATATAAATATAAATAAAATATAATTATATTCTACATGATTATATAAAGAACTAATTTCAAATATTTCATTATTTTATTAGTTTCTACAGATAAAGTAATAAAATGATAGAAAATAATGTATCTAGTGAAAGTGATGAAGGAGAAATAAAATCAGATTTTGAATTGGATTTTCAAGATGAACTATGTAATTATCCTCATGTTTTAAGATTTATTCAAAGAATGCGTGATCATATTAAAAAACGAAATAAAAAAATTGCCAAGTTACGAAATAAACTCAACGAATATGTAAGAATTATATTTTTAAATTTATTATTTTAAGTTTTTTCTTTTATTCATATATTATTTTATATTTTTACTTCTGTACAAGAAATAATTTATACTTATTTTAGGAAATAATTTATATTTTTATTTCAGGAGAGTCAGAAATTATTGCAGAAAAAAAATTTAGTTGACTATGGAACTCAAACAAATCCTTTGGAATATGAAAAAGAATCATATCTTTCACAAGATTGGAATATAAGTAATGATAAAACTTCAACTGATATTATACAACAAGTTAAAGAAGCAGCTGAATCTGCTTTATTGCAAACTGGTTTTGTTTATGAAGAAACTTCTGGTTTATATTATGATTATAATAGTGGATATTATTATGATGCAGTAAGTATTTATGTAATAATTATTAAATTTTCATTATTAATTTTTATATAAAAATTATATAAAAAAAATTTCAGAAACAAGGTTTATATTATGATGGTAATACAGGCACATATTATTATTATGATGAAACTAGTGGAACATATCAGTTCCATAGTCAAGCTCTAGTAACTGGGAATGAAGCAGCTGCTCGTGTGCAAGGCAAGAAGGAGCAAAAGACTAGAAAGGCAATTAAGGTATTTAATTATTATATAGAATATAGTGAAATTTAAAAAAAGAAAAAAGAAAAAAATCATTTGCAGACAAAAATTTTTAATTTTTCAGGTTTTGGATGACATACATGAATTAATAAATGGCCTTTCAAACATATCAATTGAAAAATACAGGCGTCAAGCACTAGGTAATTATCCTATGCTCTTAATATGCACACATGTCTCTCTTGTAGGATGAGGGGAAAAAACGTAAACTTGCGAAAAGAGAAGGACAATCAGAAGATGAACTCGAGGAGGGTGAATGTTCAAGCAATGATAGTGACAGCAGTTCTAATGACATTACTCCAGAATTATGTACTAGTAGTGACAGTGACCATGAAGAAGATCAAGGTTTATTTTTAATTTGTTTTCCTACAACATTATTTGACAAAAAAAAAACACATTTTATTGATTTAATACATAAAATGTTAAGTGATTATTTTTAATACTTTTTTTTTCAATTGAATGATTATTTTTCGTTATATTTTAATAATACATATAGTATTATAAATATAACAATATAATTATTAATACTATAAATAAGTATATGCAAATAATATAACATATATTAAATTTGAAATATTGATTAATTTTTTGTCAATTCACTTTTATTTCAGATTTAGCAAAAACTTATCCACCATGTATGAGAATCATAGTTAAGGAAACCACTTTACTAAAATTAAAAGTTGGAAGCCTTTTTCTTGTTGCATACACGGGTGGTTCAATTGGTCGAGAAGGTGATCATTCTGTTGTTATTCCTGATATAAATATCAGTAAAGTAAGTTCTAAACATCCTTAAGTTAAAAATAAAAAAATTTTCTTGTATAAATGTAAACAATATAATATATACAAAATAATTAATATTTAAATATTTTAGCAACATGCCCGTTTTTTATATAATGAAGATAAGAAAATATATGAAATCACTGATTTGGGATCAAGAAACGGTACATTTTTAAATGGTAAAAGATTATCTGTGGCTAAACAAGAATCTGATCCTCACGAAGTTTCGCATGGTTCAATTGTGCAAGTTGGAACTACAAAATTATTGTGTCACATTCACAATGGAAATGAAACTTGTGGTCATTGTGAGCCAGGACTTGTTCAACAAAATAGTAATGCAGAAGAAAACAAATCTTCTAAAAAACAGCAACATAAACAAGAATTACGGCGGCTGAAACATAAATTTGGTGTAGAAAAAGATAATGTTGCAACTGCTAGTCAAGTAGCATCAGGATATCAAGATCGAGCGCAAAGTCGTAGAAAATGCGTTGGTTCTTTAAATCATCATGCAAAAACACAACAAAGTTCAATGGACATGTAAGTAATTTATTTGTTGTAAAATTTAAATTTAAAAAATTATATGAAAATTCTTAATTCAATTCTTTATTATATATATACAATACATATATTATAAACTTATTTATAATTTAAAAAATTTATAAATTTTTTCTTTCTTTAGATAATATGATTAAATAATAAATCAAAAACTTTTTTAAATTTTTTAATTTTTTTTATAAATTATATTATTGTGATGTATAATTATTATTATTATTATTATTTTTATTATAATATTTTTATAATTTTTTTATATTTTTTGCAGTATTTAATTTCCATATTATGATTTTATTCATAGTTCTATTGCAAAGGACAACAGGGGATTTAAACTTCTATCAAAAATGGGCTGGTCTGAGGGACAATCATTAGGAAAAGAAAGAGATGGTCCAATTGAACCGGTAAGTCCAATTTTTTTTATAATATATTTTTATTTATTTTAAAATATATAATATTACTGATTTATATAAAATTACTATAAAGTTTAAAATAATAAATTAATTAATCATATGATTATTATAATAATTAAACAATTCTATTAATTTGTCAATATTATTATTATTATAGATATATAATATATATATATATATAAAATTTACATTATTTTATAATATATATAAAAAAAATTTCGTCTCAATTTAAAATATTTAATAATCTTTGTAATGTAGAATATTTAGAAATGATTGAATATTTGATAATTTTTTACAATTTTATGATTCATAAATTCAATAAATAAATAGAATCCGTCGATTTCTATTTGTTATCTTTATTTTATTTAAATCATTTTTTAATAAAAGATAAATTTGGAACTACGGAAAAAATAAATGAATAAAGTTGAAAAAGTTAAAAGACATTTCTTTTTCAAAAAAAAAAAAAAAAAAAAAAACTATTACTTTTATTTAAGTATAAATTTTTATTTGATATAACAAGATTGTAAATATTTATGTAAATTAACTAGAGATATGTTTCACTTAATAATATTATAGCGGTTTTATTTAAATTATATATTATATATTCTTTTGCATCATATCCATATTCAAAATTCTGTTTTTAAATTTTTTATAAATGCATAAATATCATCGCTCTAGATGATAACAAATAAAAATAAATAAAACAAACCATTAATTTAAAGATGAATATTTCTAATTCGAAAGTTTCCAAGTATCTTCATCAACTTTTGAAAATATTTTTTTAGAATTTATTGTCTAATAATAAACGATAAAATTTGTGATAATATGTAAATGATAAAAAATGTTTTTTTCGCGCGTATTATTGTATCCGCGATTCCGATAATGTCAATCCGCAATTGCATACATTGGAAGTTTGTCGTTTTGTCGGATTAGCAGGTTCATGGTATCAATGTTACACATGTAACCAATGCAAAAAGTATATAGAAAGTGCAAGGTAAAGTGCATTCATTATCTGAACATCATCATTGTGGTCAATATAGATCAAGATTATCCTTTTTGAAATCAAAATACATTAAAAAATAAATAAATAAAAATATAAAATAAATTAAATATTTAATTTTAAATATTTATCTTTTCTATTACAATATATACATATGTATATATTATTGTGAAAAAAATATTGGCAAAGAATGAGTACGTAGAATTATCTATATTTAAATTTAAATAAATAATATATTTTAGAGTATTTATGAGATTTTAAAAAATATTATAGTTAATAATTTGTTTGATTGATGTTCTTTATATCGTTTATTATGCAAAAGTCACTTGATTTTAATTGTAAAATTATTCCAAGTGATTTGATTCACTTTTCTTGATCACAATTTTAGATGAATTGTAACTTAAAATTTGAAGAGAAAATATCAAAAAATATATTTTTTTTTAATTTTTAAAAAATTTTTTAAAAAGCTATCAGAAATAAAAATATTTTTAATGATTTTATAGACAAAATAAAAAATCCATTAAAAACATCGATTTTGCATGAATAAAATGAAAAAAGAAAAAAATTTATGTTTTGTAATCAATTTGACGATTAAAATTCTTTTTCAAGTTTTTTTTTATAATATAAATAAATTATATAATATACAATTATATAATTATATAATTACAATCATATAATTATACAATTATATAATTTTATATAATTTTTAGTTTTTCAAATAAATTTTTCAAATAACCAATAAATGTTTGCCAACTATTTCTCTAAGATTCATAATAAACGAAAAAAATATTTCTTTTAAACTGATGATATATAAACTGTGATTATATGATGTATTTACGATAAAATTAAAAAAAAATTTGCTGACAACAGTGAAACAGTTATAAACAGATATCATCAAAATATATATGATTAATAATGAAGTTCATATTCTAATATATAATAATAATAATAATACAACTAATAATGTTTGCATTTGTCTTATATCTATTATAACATATTTGCACAAAGTATTAATAATTTTCCTTCCATAAATATAGTCAAAATTTTTTTACTTTTGTCCATCTAAATCGAACATTTCGATTGATGCGCCGCTGCAAATTCGCAATCCGATTTCGTTTGTCTTTTTTAGGCAAAGCGTTAAAAACTGCTGCTAGTATTATCGTTGCTCATTCCCTTATACGCTTTCTCCGTTCCTCTACTCTGCCTCCACACTATCGAATCACTATGATCACCCTCTGACTGATCCATCCGATACTTTGCCGATACACACGTATGCATATACGTGTCTATCCATGGACACGGTACATATGTTTGCAAAAGCCAGACAGCAAGCTGGTTCTGGTAGTGCTGCTTACTCGTCCGGCCGCATCGCATTTCGACAGCAACGAAACGAGCGCCGACGGCACGACCAGAGCATTCGTATGATAACGAGCGTAACTCTGCGAGACATGAAACGGAATAGTAGAGGGGATCTTTGCAGAGACGAAAACGGGAGCAGCAGAGAGGGAGAGGGTACGACAGAAGAGGTGTCCCTGGGTAATGAATGCAAATGTATTGAAATCCAAATCATTATTTTGTCTAGACGCATCGTATGCTCTATTGCACGCTCTCTGAGCTTAAGGAAGGGAGATGGCGTGTTGCTCCACTCTTGTGGGGGTGGATCGAGGGAGAAAGGAAACATAGACTGAGCGAGAGAATGTTGTTTTCTCTCGTCTCTGTATACCTTGACGCGTACCTCTGCTAAATTTGCCTGTAAACTTTATCTTTCTTGGCAAATTACGGTAAATTTATCTGTGACGATCTCCACACTCCTCGCATTGTAATCCGTTGTTTTCGGGGATAATGATTCTCTTTCGATACTTTTTTTCTCGTAAAACGATTTCTGTCATCGCCGTATAATTATGATTCATGATAGATAGACGAGAAACGAGGTTAAATAGTTCTTTTTTACTGATTGTGAAATATTTAATATACTTTCGTGTAAGGAAACAATTATATGGATAATAAATATATGTTTTACGAATATTTGTAATGCGGACAAAAAAATCGATTTGAAATACGGTATAGTTTTTTTATTCTTTTTCATTTCGAAGAGAATACGTACAATTTCAGGCGAATACGAAGATGTAATCATATGATTAAAGATACATTATGATTACATGATTTTAAGTCAGAAATATGATGTACGACTTAATAATTTCATACGGTAATTTTCGTTTTACATTTTGATACGTATTTAATAAACTGGTTTCTTATGAACAATTTTAGATTCATCAGAAATATCATATACTTTACACATTTGTAAATATAAAATAATAAAATTTAATTATTAAAATATTTCTTAATAAATTAATAATAAATTACAAAATTTAATTGCATATTATATTTTTACCAAATATAATAAAACACACTCGAATTTGTCGATCAATTGTCAATTTAAGTACGTGAGAGAAATAATTTAAATCTTCGATGAGTTAATCAATGTTACACCATATGCTATGTGTATTATTTCATTACATATATTGTATCAAATATTTTTGGGAGTAACTATACCTATTTCTGCCGTTTCTCTTCAATCTGTATGACCTACATCGTAAACTAGAAACATATTCTCGGTCGTACAACGGGGGGTGAAAATGTAGGAGAAGGAAGATGGAAGAGAGACGGATGACGAGGGGTAAATCCGCATGTTCGCTTCTGAGAGTTCGTAAACCAGACATTGTAAAGCTCTCGAATGGCGATTGCCACTAAACCACGAGCATACGATAAAGTATAAAATTGTCGCATGCTATGAAAGTGCCGTTAACAGGTGTAGGTGAGTGCGTGTCCTATCTAACCGAATGAAATCTTGGAAGATTCGTTTATTTGAGTGCTTTCCAATGCAATGAAAACTTTTTATTATTGACTCTTTTCGGACAGAGAAAGAAAAATTGGATTTTTAAAAGATGCTCGATATAACAAGTAGATGCGAAAATTAAAATTTGGAACCTTGAAATTGAATCTTTCTGTATTATGTATCTTTGGAATTGAAATATTCTTTTGAAGCTTTGATAATTTTGTGTTATTTATGTCAATATATAGGTGCAACGAGTAGTTAAATATTTAAGAAAATTTAATCTCATTTTTTTCGTAGATACTATCAATGATACTGCTCGTGAATTAATAATCCAAATATAATATTGGTTTTTATTTCCATTTTTTTCTGTATTTCATTTCATTTCTATTTTTATTGAATTTTATTTTCATTTCGATAACAATAATTTTTTTTTATGTAAAGATATCTGAATCTTGCTTTATAATTTTTTCAGATAATCTATATATGTTTATGGCGTTGTCTATTTATTTTCGTTATTTGATAATGATTTTTTTTTGAAAATTTAAATAATAGTATATTTGAAAAATAATTATTAATCTTAATATTCCTTTTTCTTTTTACTTATTTATTTTTTCAAACATTTAATCTTATCTCATTCGAAACATTTAATTTTCTTTATTTAGTCGCATTCTGTCATTTATAAATAATGCAATAACCTTACAATTTAACTTGGAACTGTAAAATTAACCCGACTCGTAACGCCGATCGTTAAACAATTGCAACTGAAACGCAATCGATGCAACGCGTTACAATTCGCTTGTGAAGGCAACCTTAAAGTGCATCCGGAAACTGCAACAATTTCATTTTATGGACTTTCACGTAGACCGGCTGTTGCGAGCCATTTCACGGTTACAGCGTGAACATCCACGGTAGTGCCTTTTACGATTTACATTCATTTCCATATTGCATTTTCTTACCCTTTACAGTATCGCGAGGAAAAACCTGATTGATTAATGACGTAATAAATAATCCAACGCACAGCTTCGCGAGGGAATGAGGCCTCGTGGTGCTTCCATAAAATCTTCTATTGGAAGAGCTTTCTACGATTTCTCTTTGAGAAGTATAATACAGTTCGCGTTGGAAATTAAAAAGATTTTATATATCGATGCAATTAGAAACGGAATTGAACTCTCATATTAGATATTATATTAAATTGTAAGTAATATTGTTTCCAGTTTCTAATTTTTAAAAATTTTTAATCATTTATAATCAATGATATCGTGATTAATATTTTTTTTTCAATGAAGAATTTTTGATTTAATAAAAACTTGATTAAAATTAATTTGTACGATCTTTATTTTTAATGATTTTAAAAGAAATAAATTCTATGTTATGTATTAAAATATATTAGATATTATTTTTTTATCTCATTAAAAACACGACATAAAATTTTTTTGAAAAAATGAAATAAATTGTGATTTTATAAAAAAATATTTTAGAATGTGAGATATTATAAATATCATCGTTGAAATTTGCAATAATTCTTTGAAGCATACATGATTTAAATATTTAAATTTAATATTTCATTTCGTTTTACAAATATTATATTTTACAGATTTTATATGTTATCATTCACTTTATAAATATAGATACATCGATTGAATTATATTTCATTTAGACTTTGATAAATGTGGATTTATCTCAAAAAAATAATATAGTTTAATATCGATATTTTTTTATATGTCAATGTTTTTTTATAGTTTATATGTATGTATCGTTACATAAACTGTGACGAAACTATGAATCTTGATAATGATTCTGTAACAGTGTCGTATGAAAATCAAGCTTAGTTGCAATAAATCTCGATTCGTTGCGTTGAAAGCAACTTTCTAAACATAAATCAAAGATAATATCGATAGTGCAATAATGTGTATCGTTGATTAATTATGTTTTTTGTATTTAAAACTTATAAATTTTCTTCAATTGGTTCAATTTTATATACATTATTGTTCAAAAGTATCGATATTTTTGATTTTAAATTATTTTTAAACTATAAACTAAATAAAGAAGATTCTTCCGAATTATTTTAAACATTAGAATCTACAATTATTATTTCAATCGTTATCACCAATAATTATATTATATTTAAATAATTAAATTATATTTATATTATCTATTAAATGCATAAGAAAATGGTGAATAATTTCTGTTATTAATTTGTTATTAATTTTATATATTTTAATTATATTCATATATTAACATTTATTATATATTTATATTAACCCTTTGCAGTTTTAATTTTTTTTTTTTTACCTAGCAACAACTCTTTAATTCATTTATAAAAAGGATCTAAAAAGAGGGTCTCAATAAAATATTGTATAAACTGTTACAAAATATTTGAAAGAAAAAAAAAACATTTTAAATTATTTTAGAAGCTGCATTATATAATATCTAGCTCGACATTAGAGTTGGTGTAAGAAATGTGATGTCGAGCTCGATACACGACATAGGAGTCCTAAGAGTTAACATCTGAATGTATTAACACGTGTGATAATGATAAATATATTAAACGCGACGCAGCAATTTCGATCCCCGTGGAGTGCATCCCCTTCGTCTCCAGTTTGTCCAATTCGCTTTTAGCTTTCATTTTTCCCCCGGATAATCGTCCGGCAAGTCCGGATCGAGAGTGTTTTGATTCGCGCCACGTTGAACAGCGAGGTTAAAGAAGAGGGAGAAAGAAAGGGAGAAAGATATAAAGGCAAAGAAAGAAAGAAATAGAGAGAGAGAGAGAGAGAAAGAAAAGAGCCGGATAAAAGTGAATCGTAGATCTTGACTCACGACTCACCCGGTCTCCTGTTTGTCCGCCAAAACCTGTTGCTGGCGTCCTCCTCCTGCTCGTTCCTCTGCCTTGTGCGCGCCTTCTATTCATCCACCGGCCCCTTTTTCTTCCGACGAAAGCAAAAATAGTGGTAAGAGAAGAAAAAGGCACGGGGCAGAATGCACGGAGCCGGGCGTGGAACGGAGACCGAAAGGTCGGGCCAGAGACGGTGGAAAAGGTTGCGAAAGGAGAGAAGGCGAAGGAAAGGAGATGAAGGAAGATGGAGGAGAAAGAGAGAGAAAGAGAGAGAGAGAGAAGAGGGAGGGGGAGAGAGGGTTCCGAGCGGAAGTTGTACACCAAGTGTACGTGTGCAGTCCTGCCGCAGGTGGTACGACGGAACGCAAGGTCGTTTCGATATTATGTAATGCAGAGAGGCAAGAGAGTGCAAGGATACGGCGAGGATCAGCTCTCGACCTCCCTCGGTTGCCCCGGAGGGGCCCCATTGTCTTTGGAATTCGGGACAACGTTGAGAGATCATCGTCGAAAGCTGAGAAAAAAACCCTCCCCTCCCCCTCCGGGCTACGTCCAGCGATTGCCTCCCTCTGCCTACCAAACGTTTTCTTTGCTTCTTGCATGTCTGCAATTTCGATTGTTTATCCGTAGGGCTTTGATTTTAACACTCGTGTACGCTGTACACGATTCCAGAGGTATTGGCGTATTGATGCAAAAATATATTTTATTTATTCGTTATTTTATCTAACGAGCAATCGAATCTTTCTATGTTTTATTTATATGTATTATTTTTCGTTTATTGACAACAAAGTAAGAAACAAAGTAATTATTTAAGAATTTTGATGTATAAATAATATTCAGTTCAATATTATTTTATCGTGATATACAATTTGACTTAAGAAGCAAAGTAGGTGGTAACTATTTTGGAGGATTATTTTGTTTCCTGTATATAATAATTACGATAATAATTATTTTAATCAATGTTAGGTACTTTATATTCAAAAGAATAAATAAATATTTGATATATTTTTAAATATTTCTTGCTTCGTGAATCATCACAATGTATCAAGAAAAAGTACACAATTTAATTTTCTCTTTTTAATTTCAACCTCAAATCTAAATTACCTTTATTTAATCATAAGAATACCAATTTCTAATCCTCGTTCATTACACAGTAAAGGTTTCTTTACAAGTCAATCAGTTTATCAGATATCAAGGGACGTCCTCGAAAGACTTGCGAGTTACTTTCACGATCCATGCTAGCTTCATAAGCTTTATCACGTTTATCTTACTTGTTCATCGAGCCACGTCCACTCGAATTAACATTCGTCTACGTGCCCCCACGTCTATGGCATCGTAATCGCAATGGCTTCTCTTCTTTTTCCTCTGTTGTCGCCGATACTGGTGCGTCGGCCACGGTTGAACGATGGAAAGTTATGCGAAAAAACGTGCAATCTTCATCTACGATCTTGGTTCATTGTCATGCCAGTTTATGCAGATATGCCGATTTTTGCTGGTTTTGATCGGCCTGCCCGCTTCACGGCATCGTGCGGATTCGCATCTCCATGCTCGAATGATCCTTAGGGCTCTCTCTGCCAATTTCTTGGGAAAGGATATCCTGGTTCCCTTCACGCTCGTTCACCCACTGGAAATTTTTCGGTCACGCATTTTCATTACACCGGTTAATAAAAGCACAGAGCGTGATGAGCCGATCCTCGGATAAAGCGGCGAGAACTCTTCCGCGCAATTATAAATCACAATCGTGGGCAATTAATACATCAGCCATAGATTAACAGTATTCCGGCCGAGGTGTAAGGTTATAGCAAAGATCAACCACGATAAATTTTCATTGTCTTCCGTTAATGCAAACGTTTATTTTCCACGTTTTTTTTTTCATGGCTTTGATGATTTCTTCATGATGAGATGCTCGGTTAATTTTTGTAATAAGCCTGAAATTTAAGATATATTTTGTATTATGATGAGGTTAATCGAATAGACTCATTTTTATTATAATAGTTTAATAGTGAAATTATATATGGGTAATTAATGACATAGAATTATATATAAAAAATATTGAATTGTAATAGGAAATTATTATTGACATGGTCTTTAAATTTCAATATTTATTTTAATTTTAAATAAAATTTCAGCGTGAGATTGAAAAATAATAATTGTATTAGTGATTTTTTATATTTTCTGTAAATTTTAAAAATATTTTAACGATAGGAAGACACAATTAAATTGAAAATAATTTAATTTAAAATATATTTATATACTCGTAGAAAATTTTTCTGTAAGATAGTTCGATTAATATTTTTCTGATTAATTTAATTCTATATTTAATTCTTATGTGATAATTATAAAATAATTTTAATATCATAAAATCATTTATTAATATTTATCAAATATTATTATATTTTCATTTCTGACATTTGTATTATAAATTATACATTCCATTATTCTTTACACGTTTCTGAAAATCGTATTACTTCAAATTTTTCCATTATACCTGCATCCACGAAAATGGTATACAATAATGGATAATGATAAAGAAGAAAAAAGAAGCAATTATATAATCTTATCGTAATCTTATCGTAACTCAGTGTACAATATAGTGTAAAAAAATGAACAAAAGACTTGATACCAATCACTTAAAATTTATACTTCGATTCGCGTCTACTTCATAAATTTTATGAAAATTGCAAGAGAAAATTTTTAACACTTTTCCTCAACTTTAATTTTATGTTCTTGTACTTTATATAATTTTATATAGCGTATCCATAAAGTAACTTGGGTACTACTTTTAACAGATTCATAATTGCGCCCTTTATATCTACTTGGGCGTGTACCACGCCATATATCCACTGTATTTTTTATATAAACTGGTTTTGTTTATTTCGAATCGTTAACAATAAGTATCAATCTTTAACAACCGAGCCTATTATTTAGTTATCGTTATCTTCATGCGTGATTTGATGTGATTATAAATTTGAATCAGATATTTTGCAATTATCGTATACGTCATACATATGTTGGTGATATTCGTTTTAATCTATTTATATTTGATTTACACTTGATAGGAAGATTATTTACATTTATATCGTTTTCGTGGCAAATTAAACAATTGAATTAATATTATTGTATCTCGATGAAAGTTGATGCTTACCAGATTAAATAAAAATCATGAAAATTTTAAATCTCGTAACCAAATACGAAGCGGCAATAAATTAATAACATATACAAGAGATATAACGAATTATGAATATTTTTAATTTTTAATTTTTTATATCGATAAATTATATTGATATACATTAAAGATAATATTTAGCCCATGAAACAAAATCACATCGTCGTGCAAAATATATTTAAATATTTTTATAAAATTGTAATTGTAATTAAATAGATTCTTTTAAAAAAAATCATTCTTAATTTACGTATTTATTTAATTTATTTCATTTATATCATAGTTAAAGGATTTAATTTTTTAAGTTAAAGTTTTATTCAAGTTTTTCTTGATAATGATTTGGAAACTTATTATAAAATTTTAATATAAAATTTTATCTTTTGTATTTTTGAAAAAAATATCCTTGTTCCACATCTTTATTCAAATGAAAATAATATCAATTGAATATTAGTGATGCAAAACGCACTTTAAAATTTCTAACCATTTTAATTGCAATAATCGAGCTTGTAAACATTGTGCAAACTTCGAATTGAATTATTGTCAACGAAGATAAAATCGATGAATGTGGGATGTTGAACAACTCCCCAATGAAGAAAGAACTGATTTCTCGAGGACAAACAGATATATATGCGCGTATACAGTGTAAAACAAAAAACATTTGTACGTTATTTTATAAAAAAATTCATATAATTCAAAAATTTTGATTTTAATGAAAATTTATGTATACGTACAACATGGATTATACATGAGATAACTCATTTTTAAAATTTTAGCATTTTTTCATATTTTAAATACAAATTTTACTTGGAAATATTTTTTATAATTAGATAATAGAGCATTAAAATATTTTTGTAATTTAAAATTTCTCGCATCATTAAGAAATTTTAGATTTAGAAAAATCTAAAAAATCTATTTCATTAAAAAATATTATTACATTTAAGACGGGAAAGGATCATTGTTTATGGCATTGAATCTGGTTTTTTGTAACTTCATTATAAAGGATATATATACTTGACTCGTGGCCAGACTTTGTTCAGACACGAGGAATCCTTGGTACGTAGACCTACATACTGCTTGAATACATATAGATTTTTAATTTGCACACTAGTATTGCGTACTAATTTATGCATATACGAAAATATGACATCATCGAAATCAATCTTCCGCTAAGTCGGTTGATTTGAATGAGTTAAAGAAAAAAAAAAAAAAAAAAGAAGAAGGAGAAAAAAGGAATAAAATATTAAGATAATGTACGAATACTTTTGTGATCGACTGTAAGCAATTGATTAAACACTTCAAGCAGATATATAGAAGGCGTGACGAATAGATTTTGGAACGTCATCCATTTCTACGAATCCTGTTTTATAATCGACGATCTTCCTAGACCGTTGATAATCCGATCCACGTGGCTCGATTAGGCCACGCCGAGGGCCAGGATGATCCGAGTTCCTCTTCTCTAAATTAAGCAACCGCTTCCGACGTGCGTCACTCAAACGTCGAAATTTCCAAAGTCACTGACGAGGTATTCTTTAATCTCTCTTCGAGTCTTCCCCTCGCTAGTTCTACGATTTAACACACGCATTCCCTCTCTCTCTCTCCTCTCTCTCTCTCTCTCGCAATACGGGCTAATTCTCTGGGGCAGCGTGAATGCCTGTTTCACCGTGTGGCGATTCAACGTGGGCGGCAGGGCATGGTAGGGTGGTGGTGGGATGAAGGAAGGGAGGAGGCCTGTCCTCCTTTGCACCGTGTTGTTTTGTAACGCGAAGAGGGAATGCTAGGAAGGACTGACTGGAGTGAATGGAGAACGCATAGGATTTATGCTATGCTAACGGATTGGGAGAACGGGGAACGGGGAAGAAGGAGAGAGAGAGAGAGAGAGAGAGAGCAGGGAGAGAACGGGTAAAGAGACAGACTTTGCCAGACGAGGAAAAAGAGGTGGTGCGGCGGCTGCGAGGAGGAGGAGAAGGAGGAGGAGGAGAAAGAGGAGGAAGGAAAAAAGGGTAAAGAGGGAAGTTATAGCGGTGCGTTTCGTAAGGGGCGCGGGAGGCAACAGGTGGGAACCCACTGTCACAAATAAATCCAACACAAACGTCCCTGCCGTCTAGACGCCGATCCGCTGACTAACCATGGGTACCAGATTATCGCGCCGCTCTCTCTCTCTCTCTCTCCCCTTCCTCTCCCTTCACTTTTCTCTCTTTTTCTCCCATCCCCCTCGTCACTTCCCTCTTCTTTTTCTCGCCTTTTGTTTCTCCTTCCAACCCTGTGCACGTGTAACAGGCTCGTGTAGCCGATCGAGAAAGAGGAAACTGGGGGCGGGAGGGGGAAGAGATAGAATCCTCTCGGGGGGATGATGGTGCATGAACGGAACCAGGGAGAGCGCGTTACATACGGAGAATAGCGATAGGTTGTGGAGAGGAGAGAAGCGTGAGAAAGATAAAAAAGGCACGGATAGAGATAGAGGTGGACAGAGACGCCTCGCTCGTAGGGATCAGAGATTGTGCAGGTGTCGTTAAACACTCTCTCGAGCGTAAACGCGCGCCTCGCATGTAACGCACCGTTGCGGAGATAGGTGCACCGCTTGGCATGCGGGTGCATCGTCAGATTGGCCAGCCATCGGTGTCTGCCCACTGCTGCACATAGCGCCACAGATTACCTGTTTACTCGACGGAATCCTCTCTTTTTTCCTTTCTTTCTTTTTTTCTCTCTCCTCCCTTTCTTCGTTGCCTCGAACAGATACCCGCATATTCGGTTTTGCTCGCGAATCCGCGTAAACGATCCTCTTCATTAGCTTTTGTTTTCATGCGTTTCCTATTTTTCCCTGCGGTTTCCCTTATGCTTTGGATTCTTCGGGACGGTATTTATCGTTTTGCGAGCGTCAAATCTCTGGGGAAAAGATATATGGATATTATTATCGCCAGATGTATCGTTGATTTATACCTTTTTGTAATGTAAAGTAGCAGAAACGATTGAACACGTTACTGTGGAAAATTTTGTTACGCGACATTGAACTTTACGGCCATTGAGATATTTGCTCGATAGTTTCTTTAGGAATTTTGATACGAGATTCAATGGATGATATTCTGAATAATTTAAACGAGTTTCGTTTTTATCGAATCGATAATTTTTTAAAGAAATGGATATATCGAAGGTTCTGTAATTTAATTTGCATGGTTTTCTCGCGAATGGTTTTGTGTAACTTTGTGCACTTATTTTCCGCTATTATTCCTATTTGAATTTACGAGAGGTGAGAAAGAGTTTTCCTTCCAGACGTGCATCGAATCTGTGCTCACTACGTGAACGTAATACAGCCCTAAGTGCTTTGTGAAATGAAGGGGATCGTATCGTATTATAACGCAATATTCTCACGTTGCAAATATTTTAATCGGAGTACTGAAACGATACTATCGAAACATTAATTACGTTCTGTGAATGGTTTATATCGCATGATTCAATGTATTTCCGTTATAGAACGAAAGTAAATTTATGTACCAGAGATATAAAACTTATATTACAGAATAAATTCTGTTTTCTTTTTTCTACTTCTAAAAGCGATCTACATCTACGTAAAAACTTTAATATATCGTAAAATTAATAAATAAATTATAATCTATTTCGATTTTTTATTGATTCAAAAATTAATTGGATAATCAAGCGAGTTTAGAATAAAAAATTTTAAACGAATAAAATTTATTAAAATTTATGTCGATAAAAGAGTAAAGTATTATATAGAATTAATTTTATAGTATTTAATTTTACATTACTGATTGATATTAAATAGGAAAATGGGAACTAAAATAGAGAACTTTAAATTAAGAAATTCAAATTGTGGGTTATTTACAGTTCTTATATTTATACGCAACATATAAAACATTTACCTATATAAAGCATAATTTAATTTAATTTCATTATACGAAAAAACCTATAGGATTTAATAATTTTTATTATTATTGTACACCAAGCACCAAACAATTATCTCAACCAATATAGCAACAATTCTGAATTATTCGAAAACGATCGATCAATCAAAGTCCAAAATAAAAACTGATCCAAAATGGTTCTTCGAAACAAAATTCGAAACAAGAATCCATCCATTCGGATTCGGAGAGATTTAAAAAACAGCTATAATCTATAATACGTATCGAAATAAGAACGATCGATCGATCAAAGTCGAGCAAAATCAGGCCAAGATTATCGTTCGAAACGATCCAAAGCAAATCCTTCGCACAGATTTGCGAAGGAGCACGACAGTTGGACGCGAGCAGGATGTGGCCAGGGCAAAAAGCGTCGACCGTCAGAGATTAGCGAAAAATGCGGCGGTAAAAAGCGAGTAATAGGCGAGTTGATCGCTGCGAGTTCGAGATCCAGCCATGGTGCACGATACTCAAGGGAGACGGAACGAAATTAACCGGAGCTCAGCCAGGAGGAACCGGACGCGAGCGCGTAATGCTGTGCACACAGGAGGGCTGCACACGTGCGCGCATAACCACGTCGTCAGTTTAACAGTCTGTCCAACTGTGTCTGTACACCCACATATGCACATATGTATACAGTCGGTCACAAAAATGTTGGGACACCAAGGAAATTCGCCTGGCCCGAAAATTCTGATTTTAATGAAAGTTTGCGTTTCGTAATTTGAAGCGCAACCGATTGCGTGGAACAATATTTTTCTCGTCCAAAAATCTCTTTGAGGAGGAAGTGATCTCGAAAACTTTATAATTTTGTGAATTTTCTTTAACCAGAATAATAGAGCATTCGTATGAAGAATAAAGATACATTGGAATTTTGAGAGTAACAATATTCTGATAAAAAAATTATTACATGTAATTTGTATTTAAAAAAAGAAAATATTATTTTTCATCATTCCGTTGCAAAGAAAATTATCAAACAAAATTTGGAGCATCAACGGTTGATTTCATCTCTTCGAAGAGATCTCTGATCGACAAAAAATTCGCTCCATATGCCCTAGATGCAGATTCTCAAACAGATTTCGTTAAAATCAGAATTTTCGACGAATATTATCATTGTGATACGATGTCACAACATTTTCGCGATCGACTGTATGTGTACGTGTGCTCACGTAATACATCCGTAACGTTAGCCAGGCTAGGAATCCGGCAGCCAGGAGCGGTCGATCGGTCTAGACGAGGTGTGCGTCCATGCCGCCGACACAGGCGTACATTGTCCGAACAATCGACCAGACCCGACATACAAATATGTACAACGAGAGATCTATTAATTACAACCAGCAGCAGCCGGCTCTGACGAGCGCGAACCGACCGCTCTCGGTGGATCCATGGACGTGTACATCATCATACAAGCCAGAAAGAACGTGATTATTGCGCGTGATTGAAAGTTCCTTTGACTCCTTTTGATGAAATAATTGATTAAATGATTAAACGTTGCTGATGATTGTCACAATTAAAGAATGCGCTTCAAGCTCGAGCGGTTTCGACCGAGGATCAATGGGTTACTAAACAAAGAATTATTCGTTTATTTAATTCATGCTCTCGATGTTTGATTGCTTGCCACTGTTGAACAAGCTGCTTGCGATAAGGTTAATCCGAAGGATTAAGCTTTGTCAATCGATTTTTTTTTTTTTGATTTTGGTTTTTGAACATGTTAGCAGGAAGCTGATATTTTTGATTTATCTGGATGGGAGTAGAGTTTTTGTTGGTAGTAATAGGTTTAACAAGTTTCTAGTTTGTATATATTTTTGAGAGGAAAAGATCATGGTAAAACGATTTTATATCGTATAAGGAATTTTATGTAATACATTGGAAAGTTGGAAAGAATAATTGTCATATAATAATGTGTTCATATTAAATAAAAAAGTTTATTTATATTTTCACATGACATGCAATTCACTTTCTATTCTGCTATCTAACAAATAAATTTTACTTTTCCTTCTTTCTCTTTAAATGAAAGAGCATCAATTATATTTCTTTAAAAAAAAGATAAAATTAAATACAATACATGTTTTATAATTCATGATGTAACATGTTTGCTACGTTACATATAATAATAAATTAAATAAATAATATAGACGATGACGATCACATATCTGGGAATCTTACTATAATGTTACATTACGTATATCTTCATTAATTACATATCATTCTCTTCGACAGGAAAGATTCATATTAGAAATTCCACTCACAAAATTCCAATACGTCTAAGAAAGATTAATCATCTCGTTCGAACAAGTTATGAATAAAGTCGTGAGATCTTTTTACCGAAAGAAAGAGAAAAGCCTATACGGAGAAACTGAAAGAAAGAAAGAAATAGAAAACCCTTCGTCATCTCTTTTTACATTTTAACGATTGAAATTAAGAGTAAAGTTGCCTCAACAATTTATTATTCATCGACATTGACGTTTTTAAATAAAATTATTAAAGATTTATTACTATTTCACCTTGGACTAGTCCAAATCATCCAGGAACCCTTACCGTAGAAAATACCTATCGAAATACACGCGTTTCCTTCGACAACGGTGCAATGATGACGTTAAACGACGTGTACCCGTCGGTGCTTCCCATCGCGCGGATGATCGTCGCGATCAATCAGATCGGACGATCGAAAAAAAGATCCCCCTCCCCCTGCCCGGCCCCGGTCTGCTGCCGCCGCGATTATTCCCGGTTAGATACGTTGTTGAAACGCCGTCTCGTCGGAGGTGCATATCCTAGTGGTGGTCGAAGTAGAAGCGACGTATCACCCGCACACATCGCACGCGATAGGTCGGTCCTCCTATCGCCGCCAGACGGCTTCCGTCTGGGTAAACACACCGACGTGGCGAGCAGCCTGGCTGGCAGGGCTTACCGACGACTACCTAGGGACATCCATCACAGGATTATCGCGCGACCATGCTCGCGCGCGGTCAGGACGTGCGGCCTCTCTCTGTGTCTGCTCTCCATAAAGCCGCCAAAGCATGCATGTGCAAGCGGCCGCATGTAAGACTACGCCTGCCCGCCTGTCTGTACAGAGGTTCGACGATTCATCGGCGTGTACGGCGTTGAACTTGGGCTTGGGATTGACCGATAAAGTGGTCGAAGAGTGGCCGAAAGAAAGGAAAGAAAAAGGAGGGGAACGAGGAAAGGGATGGCGAACGGAGGGGGGAGGACTGAAGGGAAAGTGGCGGAGTGGCATCGTCATGAAGACGTGATTGAATTTATACGATTCTTGAGAGACGGAGGGGGGAAGTCGAGGGGTAAAGTGGCGATGGAGCTTGTCAAATATTAATTGTACTATTTTTTTTTTAAACTCTGGTATTTCCCTCTCGAGATTTATACGAATTTTACAGTTCTTCTTTAACTGGTCGTTCAAAAATCGATTAATCTATTGAGAGACTATGCTATAGCATTGTACTTTTTTAGTAAATTATATAAATATCAAATAGTAGTCAGGTCTATAAAAAAGGAAACAATTATATTTTGATTGGAATAATTTTAGAAAATATTAATATGATTTAATTCGCGAATGAAATTGGAAGTGGTAAAAAGAAAAGGTAATAGGAAATTGGCCGACCATTGATGTCTGAATCTACTGCATAGTCGCAAGAATCATATTCATCTCATATTTATATTTATTAATATAATTTTACCATTTAAATGGACATATGTTACGTATTAATATCTTGTAGTAAATAATTTTTGCTGTTAAATGTTAAGAAATTTCTATTCTTTTTTCATCGTCTTGTCTTCATTATAATATAAAGCAAAGGAAGGAAAAGGCAAAATAAATATAACACGAAATGCACCGTGACGAAATAACGGATGTAAAAAAAAAAAAAAAAAAAAGAAGAAAAGAAGAATGTAATGAAGTATGCGAAGAGGAAAGAAGCTGAAAGATAATAAAGCAGGACATTGCAGTAATATCGCGTCGAGTTTGGTCAGGATGTGCGGCATCTCTGTGTCTGCCCTCCATAAAGCCGCCAAAGTGTATATGTGCAAGCGTCTGAATGCTGCATGTAAGACTACGTCTGGCCATTTGTCTATATGCTTGTCTAGGACGGATGCACATGCATGCGTATGCATTCTGCGAACGAGACATATGAATGAACAAGCAACGATCTGTTACCTCGTTTCACGAACGAAACTGTCTGTCTGGCCGCTTATTCTGTTACGTTAATTGTTCCATATTTTTTAATGCGCAGCAGTAACTGGTACATCGATCGAACGTTTATACGAAAATTTGAATTTTAATTATCAAATTTAGCACATTTTTATATTTACACAATAATATAAAATAATTTACAATGTATACAATTAAATTAGTTAAATTAATTCTTATTATGTATCCGAGAATATCTGAGTTTAATTAGAATTCCATTTGTACAATCGTTGTACAAACTTTTAAAGTTTCTAATTATAATTATCCAAAAAAATATCAGCGAGTAATTCCACCATTTAAACGAGTCTTAACCCAGAAGCATGGATCGGTGTGTTTCCAGTGAATTCTCACGTATACATGTATACACGTAGACGAAGAAGTTGAAGCGCGACGAGAACTGGCGGTGGTGACGAGGACGAAGGTACCTGCACCTTAGTTTATCTAGTTTAGTCTAGCAAGTCCAGAGTCTATAGACGACCAAACACTAATTAATTCTGTGCAAACATGCCGCGGCTCAGCGACCAAGAGATCGTTGGCTCCGATGGCTGCGCAAGAACGTTCCTCCAAGAGTGGAGGATCCGTGGAGTTCCTGCCGTTTCATTTTGGACTCGCTTTCGAGTATTTGCCAGGGAAAACGTTGACCGAAAGTAATTGGCCCACATTTTCCGAGCGCACGGCTTCCGCTCTTGCTGCCTTAAGTTATTTCAGTGCATGCTTCGCGATCAGCGTCGCTTTTAATTCGATCTTCTACTTGGAGTGGGTGGGTTTTCTTATTTCTTTCGTAGGGAGACCGCCCTCTTCGAATAATTATTTTCGACGAAATTAAATTTTGACTTAAAATGACGAAAAACGCGATCATTTTATCGAGATATTTTATTTTTGTATCGAAACTGCTTGTCTTCTGTTACTTTTATTACATACACTCTTATATTTTATCATTTTTTGTAAAATAGAAAAAGAATGGCTTATTACAAGCTTGTTAAATTTATTAATTCAATCAAATGCATTATTTGGATCGAATGATTCGTATCGATAATTTGCATTAATTTGGAAAAACTATCCTTTTTTCTCGAATATTATTATTCGTACGTAATCGTACAATACGGGATACGAAATTTCCCAATAAGATAACTTTTATCGTACTAAAATATACGGAATGAATTAATTTAAATCCAAACTACAAATAAATCTCTGTTACGATCCTATACAGATAATAGATCCACATATTTCATTCATATTATTATTCTTCACATTGGCTAAAACCAATTCTGAAAATAGCGAAAAAATAATCACGCCGCGACCCCCTCCTTCCCCCTTCTGTCACAGATCGAAACGCGCCTCGTCCGTTCATTCAATTTTCGCCGTTGTCACCCACTTCGACATCCGAGCGCGTTACACAGAGGCTGTGGTGGAGGAAAAGAAAAGCTTCGACAGAGCTTGAAAGCAGTCGAAGGAAAAGCGTGATGGAACAGAGAGAAAGAGAGAGAGAGCGGGGCGCGACGTTTATTTCCACAGGTAACACAGAGAGCGCCGCCTCCTCCTCCGCCACCACCGCCGCCTCTGGCAGACATAGTAGCGACGTTGTAAACGAGCAAAGTTTCGAACCCAATATGCTGTCTCCGCGCTCCGTAGAGCCCATATTCAACCTGTCAAGGTGCGGTGCACGTGCGTCCGCGTCTCGCTTCCCGGTATGCCAGACGGGTAAACCGGGACAAACTTTCGAACTGGCACAGACCGTCTGGCACCCTACCACCTACCGTCGGCGGGGCCCGCGAATTCTCAATATGTTATTGTACCACCGCCACCGTTTTATCTGTGGATGCCTCTCCGACGAATGAACGAACGAACGAACGAACGAACGAACGTTCTGTCGGTGTCTGGCTCTCTCTGCCCACGGAATTTCCTTCCTCCTCGACTCCCCTCCCGACCTCGGTCGGCTGAAAGTTCAAAGGTGGTGCACATGCACCACGCTGCGCCTCGATTCCGGCCGAGATGTCTCCTTTCTCTCGATGGAAATCGTTGATTCTGACCGCGTATTGCCGACACGGAAACCAGGCGGAAACAACCGTGGCCTCCGGTTGTTATAATCGGCCGAGCTCGGTCGGGGATGAAATTTGTTTTGATTCGAAGAAAGGAGGGGGTGGAGATACTTTTTTTGGACGATTATGTCATACCGTTCTTGGTATACGATAAAATTGGTATATATAGCAGAGAAGAAAAAATTTAAAAAGTTAGAAATGAAGTAAAATGGGATATAGGTAAAGATATAGGGCGTGGATAATAATAGGTAGGATTGTGGATGTTGCATACGATTTATATATCGTTTAATTGGTAATCACGGTATATTGCCTCTGCTTGTCATTTATCCAATTGACCTATTTGTCTATTTTCCATCTATTTTTAGCTCTCGCTTTGGCATCGTGCGTCGTTTTCGCGTTTCCGTTATGAATTTTCTAGTTTTATTGTTCGTTCTTTGGTCATTTTCGCAGTATATATATATATGTACTATTATTCTCTCCATAATTGACATTGAAGATATAAATGAGATTATTTAATGATGTTGTATATATATTTAAATAATTATAATATGTTAGAACAAGGCGCTTAATAAAAAATTAATTTCAAATATTTCGTAACAAAGTGTATATAAGCATAATTTTATTTAATAAGAATTTAATATTGACAATTAAATAAGTTGACAGATAGATGAAAAATATATTTATGAAAATAACCGATTTCTTTTCGTTAAGGAAGAAAACCAACGTTCCAGTTTAATCATGGAATAAGATTTTATCATATTAACATATTTATCCAGACGCGTCTTATAATCTTTAGAAAATTTAAAACTGTCGAAAAATAAATTTCCAATATACGTTTAATTATTATCCAGTTATCCATCCTCATCGAATTATTATTTAAAATCTGATCGCTAATGCCTCCTCGATCCGAGTTAAACCTGATTCATAAAGCAAAGAGTTTTCTCATAAAGTAAGTATGATATCTGGGTCGCGACATTCGAGAGACGATCGATCGAACACGATGGAAATAATTCAATGATCGAACGTCGTTCGGTTCACTTGGCCGTCTATGGGTTATATTACGAGGCTGGTTCTCGGTTCAGCCACCGATTTATGTCTGTCTGCATCGTATATAAGAAAACGTGTCGTGATGCTCGATCGTTCTACAGACACTTTTAATCCGTTTTTAATAAGTAATCCGGGTATCATTGTCTCGACCATCTGTCCATCGTGAGCAGTTGGTAAGTTTAGACTTCGACGGTCGATGGCCTGTGTATTTGCTGTCTCTTTAAGAAATCAAAGGCAATTGGAGCTTTCGTGTCTTTTTATCTCGTGGAGAGATCGGTGACAATTCTTTTTTTTTTTAATTTGTACGATATTAATCTGAAGTATCTATCGCTTTATTAAAGTTAAACAATTTTGAAATTTAGCTGTACAATTTGCTTTATTATTTTATATAATACCACTTCAACTTTATTATTAAGAGAAATCAAAAGTTACGTCGATAATTTTAGAAATTGATAGAAAGGTTAATATTTTTAAAGAAATTATTTTTTCAGTAATAATTAAATCAATACTTTTTGGAAGATTTTATAATCTAAAACAATGATATAATTCAAAATTTTAATGCAATGTTCCTATACTCTTCTATCGTATTTTTTCCCTCTCCTGGAATCTTAATTTTCGAGTTACATCATTGTTACAGCGAATGATCAACATTATGACTATCATATCGAAGAGGATAAATTTTTCAAACCGAACTGAAAAGAATCGGAAGCCGGCGGTGTTGGAAAATTATGTTACGAGGACTGTCGAGGGTAACATAAGGTATTTGATGACACGTCGTTACATAAATGTTAGGTAACCGTTCAAAATTCATCAGGCGATGAGCCAACAGAAAAACTAATCCCGAGATAACATTTCGTCCGGGAAAGATTAATCATGTTCGTGACATAAATCAGGTAAAATTCGCGAGAATTCTATTGGCCGAGGAGATGGACGGACGAAAAGAGAGGAAAGAGTTGTGATTTGTTCGTCTTTTTTGCAAGTAACGAGAGAACGGACGAGCGAGCGCCGAGTTATAATATATATATATATATATATAAAAGTAGTCTAGACAGGCCAGACGGATGCATCATCACCATCATCGTCGAGCGAGAAAGCGAAACTCGAGTCGAGCCGTTTTGCTCCTGAACGTCTCGCGAAATCGTCAATCGAGTAACGAGCGCTCATTTTACGCGCACGATAACGTGTCTGTCGCCCGATTATGATCTGTTCTCGATTTTCCTTCGACGCCACTCTCTGTACCCTCTTTTCCAATTTCTCTACCCTCTCTTGTTTTCTTCTTACACGCCTCTTCGAGGGATCGTGGATTGCGGTTGAACGTGATTCCAGTCATGGGGGATGTTTAATTGAATTGTGCGATTGTTCAGATGATCAATGGTTTAATACTATAATTAATAATGGTTATTGGAACTTATTTAACCGGTACAAATTGTAAGATAAATTAGAAAAAAGAAAATGGAAAGATATTTCGTATAGAATAATAGAATGTTTTTGAGTGTGACTGTCTATATTGAGAAAAAGAAAGGATGAACGTGAAAAATGATAAAATTATTCAATAAAGAAATTTCAAATCAGATCTGTTTGTAAATGAAAAATATTTTTAAATATGTCGAATGAATATTTTTTCAAATCAAATGAAAATTTTTATTGGAAATAGTGTTACGTAAAATTTCACTTGTTTTCTCTTCTGAATATTTAAACAATACACTTTTTATACTAGATCAAAAATATTTTATTTATTAATGTTTATATTATATTTAGATATACTGGAAAGTTTTTTTATTGTTTTATCCTTACTATTTTGCTTTTTCTTCTTTAATAAATTAAAAGAGACGAATATGTTAAAATATAATTTATAAAATGGATAACTTTTTCTATATCACCTCGTGATATTTTAATAAGGAATGCAATATGGAATTTTTATGATTTGAAAGATTTATAGAAATTTATCAAAACTTGTTCACAAGTATTCGTACATAATTTATAATAATATAATAATGTAGCAAGTTATGCTCGACTTTATGAATCTTTTACACCGATTGTAAATTAATTCTGTATGGACAATTTAGAAAAATTGAGCGGGGCGATTAAAGCGGTAATTTTGCGGTAAGAAAATTCTTAAAAATTAAAATACAGCGACCCAATACTTATCAAAACCGTGTTAATTATTATATTTCATCATTTCTTAGTTTACCGTTTCCTTAATGAGTTATTTCTGCTGCTTGGCGAATTCCACGTAGGCGAAAGTAAGAACACTCGACTCCGTTAAAGCCTGTAAACCATTCGCCTGTATTGCATTTTGCAGCTGCTTCAAACTTATAAACGAGGTTCTTTTAAGATACAACAAGTGGGCAAAGAAACCTTATGAAATGCATCTCGAGATTTTCCGAGGCGCTTGACTGTCTGTAAAACGACTGAGATTCCTTGTAATTCATACCAGTTAAGATTTATTGCGATAAATTCTATCCTCTTGTATTGTGCATCTTCGATTTCGTAACTTTTAATTACTTATCTTTAAGTTTATTCAAATAACTTATAGGTACAGTATAAATTAATTCAACGATTACAAATTTTACTTGTAAACGTGATGATATTAAATTCGTTCTAATAAAATTTTCTCAAATCTTCTCAAATTGAATCTTCTTATTTAATAGGTAGATAATTTTTCTGAAATCATTCCCGAGATTCCTTGCAATTTATGGCGATTAAGATTTATTGCGATAAATTTTAAAATCTTATATTGCACACTTTCGATTTTATAACTTTTAATTATTTAATGATTGATTTATTTAATTTATATACAGAATATAAATTAATTCAACGATATTTTAAAGAAAATTAAAAATATTATTATTTATGAACAGGATGAAATTCATTTTTCTTTTCCATCTTTAAAGTTGAGTATTCTTATGTAATTTCTTCAAAATTATAAATATATATATATATATATATTCTTCATAATTTAAAGATATTTGAAATAAAAGGAAAAGGATATCGCATTAATTTACATATTTAATGTAGAAATTAATTTATTCCGAAAGAAAGTGATATATTTTTATATTAATAAATAAATTTCATTTGCATATATATATATATATATATATATATATATACAATAAAAATTTCATTTTTCTTTTATTTATATTTAAAATTTTATATTTCAGTTTTATTCCTTGCATCTTATTTGTCAATTTTATTATCATTCGTTTCATTCGTCTCTCCCCCGGAGAGATGGAAATTCTTAGATATTTTTATCTACAGCCAGATCGGACGTTGTTTTCGTGCTCCCGGCCGGAATCCTTTCCTCGTGTTTCCTTTTTATGCTCTTCCCATTCTTTCGTTTTCGTCTCTTTTCCTTTCAACCAAGTAAGTCAAGTGTCGACGAAGCTAGATAGGGCCTCATTTACAAGCCAGACAGGGGAGTCCACTTGCCCCAAATACGCGTCGAGAGAGGGTATTCTGCCCAGTGGTTGCGACTCAAAACTTAAAATAACCCTTCCTCGATAAGAGCCGACGCCGAATAATCTTTCGTCTTTTCCGTTCTTTGATTTCGTTTTTTTTTTATATTCTTTATATTCGTTTTATGGATTGAGCATGGGATAAAAAAAAAAACAGAATTAGCATAGGAACAATCAACGAGTAATCGTATTTAAAAAGTAGAATTGAGTATGATAATTTGATCAGAGATGGAGAGTTTAGAAGAGAGTTTATGTTCCTTTTTATTAAAATTAAAATTATGAGATAATAATTTTAGATGAAAATAACAAAATTTATAATAATTTACTGAAAAGAAACATTAAATCGATTGGAAAATTTCATCTCTAAATTTTTTATCAGTACTCCATAGATTTGTAATTTTATTTCAGGATATTATTTCGTTGTAAATTGTAGGTGAAAATGAAATGCACGCTACTTATTTATAAATCATAAGATATCTATGATTTCTTTCATTTCTAATAGCATAGTATGTAACTTGATATAAATATCTTGGTATTACATACTTGATATAAATTATGAATTTTAATCGTATATATTTTTTTTATATTGATAATTTATAGCATTTTTAGCATTTCTACATTCTCGTTATTATTTTGAAATTGTGAAATTAATATCTGTTGATATTTATCTAATTCTTTCCATTTTCGAATAATTAAGATATCTTAGAATTTTTTGACAAAAATGAAATAGTTATAATTTTTTCTATCTCTTTTCAATTTGATAAAAAATTCATCAAATAAAATATATTATGTAATAAATTTAAAATTAATCTAGAAATATTTCGTAGAAATAAACACAGAAACGTTATCTTATTTTATTATTCTAAAATATGTGTTTTTTTTACTAGAAGATAAATAGATACAATTCTAAATAAGTATATAAATCATATCACAGCATGAATGGTTTGCAGTTTCAATAAGTTTCAATTTTTTGGATTTTTTTAAAATATAAATAATTAATGGTGCGAGAGTAATAAACTAAATTCTTAAACTATAAACTTTCAATGCTATATTATCTTATTGCGAAAAATATTTTCAGGTCAAGTAATTTCATATTCAAAATATGAAAAAAATATTGAATTACGAGAATCGATTTCAAAGTAATGTCCAGCTAAAAAATGAATTATTTCAAGCATAACTTATTATGCTTTATATACACAACATTTTCCTTATAATATAGAGTACGAATTTTCAGTCTCTCACTAAATAAATAATATCTCTATTCTTTATCTACCATTTCATAAAACACGCATTTCGTAAAAATTCAACGAATACATCATACATTTTTATACAAAACCTGTCTTTCCTCCTTGTATCTTTTACGTTTAAGAAAAATCCCTCTAATCGTTACATATCCGTTTACTATAATTAAATGGAATGGATAAGAAAGGATAAAAAGAAAAAAAAAAGAAAGAAATAAGAACGCGTTTATGTAAAGCATTACGTGGGAAGAAAAATCTTCTTATCATGTATTCATTTATGCTCTGCTTGCAGGTATCTTTGACGAATAATCCGAGCAAAACCGGTCTCGGCGCGACCAGCGAATTTCCTACAATCGAGCTAGATTCTACGACGGAAAAGAAGCAGGCGTTATGGCGAAAGACTCAACAACGTTACAAAGAAATATCCGACCATGCGAAATAATTGCACTGTGAAAAACACTTGATTTGCATTGCACACGCTTTTTCATTTTCTTGCCACTTGGTAAGCGAACACAATTACGTTCAACCGTAAAAATCCTATTATCCTGACACGAGAGATGAGAATCTTTTTTTTTTTTTTTTTGCAAAATGTTAACCCCTATTATTAGATTTTAAACGCAAGAAATATTGTATCATACATACGTCTTTGTTTAAAATAGTTGAATTTTTTATATCGATCATAAATTGTACATAGAAAGAGAAATACATAAAAATTCGAGCGAAATGATTGTAAAGAAGAAGAAGAAGAAGAAAAAAGAAAAAATAATTGCGATAAATTGTCCATCTTTGTTACAAATGAAGTTTTGATGTATCCATTTGTAATTTTCTTTCTTGTGTGAATTGTGAATATTTCTGCAATAAAGGATATGTTTATTATTGTATATATTTTTGTTGTACAGTTGACGACAAAATTAATATTCGGCTTTTATTTAATGTTTAATGTATTTTACGAAAAATTGAAAATGGAAAAAATTGAAATGGATTAAGAAAAAAAGTAATTCGAAATCTATTTTTACTAATAAAAAATGCAAAGTTAAAAATTAACTATCGAGTAATTTTGTGTCCAACTGTATACGAGTTTATAATTATTTATTTAATTATATATGTGTTTAAATTCCTACTTCACTTACCAATAGCAATAAGTCGACAAGAAATGATTATAATAGATAAAAAATTATTAATTATTTTAATATAATGTTACTCGAATAAATTAAAATAAATTAAAATTAAAATAAAATATTGTTTGAATATCAACTTGATTATTAATCGCACGAAATCTCAATATATGTGTATCTCTTGGAAATCATAACCCTTCTATTTCCAGACGATAAAATCTTTTGAAATTTATATATATTAACAAAAATATTATTAATTTTGTTAAAACTTTAATGTAAAAAGTTTAGTTAAAATTTTTCATGAAGATGAAATATATTACATATATTATATTTTTACAAAAAAGAAAAAATATTATAAGGAATTACAAATATTATCGTGTTGAAAAATAATTTTGCAATTTCTAAAAAATATAAATTTCTGTAAAAGTTTTTCTTAAGTGAAGAAAAAAAAGGTGTATATATATATATTATAATTTGTTATCTCAATCAAATCTCGTACGAAATTAAATGCAATGATAAAAACTATACAAATTATAATTAAAATATTATTAAATACTTATTTCAGATACAAAAATTACGTTATTCCGTATATATTTCTAATTTTTACACGCGTGTTCTCAATTATTTTTACTAATTTGTAAATATCTTAATTTACAAAAAGCTTTTCCTAGAATGTCTGTATAAATCTTTTCAATGAATCGTTGAAAGACGCTATTCCTTATCATCATTAAACTGTTAATAATTCACCACAAAGAAAAGGATTTAACGAGAGGAAGATACACGTGTAAATAAAATAATAGAATCCCGGATCGAAAACACGTACGGATTCGTTGCAATTGAAGCAAAGAAAGGCTTAGACTGTTCATTTCATCCCAAGATACGGTTCGTTTCTCTGGACACTCCGGTGCACCGGCGATATTTATAAAGCAAACTTCACGGTGCAAAGACCTCGGCGCAAGTGTACCGAGCCGAGCCGTAAGTTTAGGCCAAGCCCTTAACTCCTTCGGCACATCGTGCGGTTTTCATAATAAACTGCTTCCACCGATCCTCGATCTTCATTATTTTTACGACGCCGTGTGGCCAAGACGTTTGTCACAATTTCGAACCGGTCGCGAACCGGACGATGATTCTCGCTATGACGTTGTCTGATCGGTCTATTAACTTTTCTGGATGATTTAACGTGGAACGATCTGCGGTCTCCACGAATACCATTTGATTCATTTTTATTAATCCCTCGAACGTTGATTTAATTTGAAACCAATTTTCTACTTAAATTCGATTTTATTTTTTGTGCAAAAATAAATAAAATTAAAAATTCATATATTTCTAAGTAAATAAAGTAAATGATGTGAATTCGTGTAAAGTCGTGAGGAATGATTTCAAGTGTATCACATATCGTGAAAAGAAGAATATGAAAATGTAAAATATTACTTGCAATAATAATAATTTAAGTCATTACAAAAAAAATCGATTGATGAATTAAATTATTTTATAGCATAAGAAATACATGTCGTTAATTTTACGAATTATTATAAGTTAATATTAAAAATTCAATATTATGGAATAGTTTTAATCTTTGCACAGATTGTTTATTAAAACTGTTTCTCTATTTAGTTTATTTTTCCAGTTGATTGTACTTGATGATGAGAATGAGAAGTACGTAGAATTCGCACATAACTGGTAATTTAAGTTGAATTATTGCTTGAAGATGAGGGAAGTTCACAGGAAGATTCATGGGACGACGAGACTACAATTCTCTTAAGAAGACAATAAGACGTCATGCATTTTGTGTACCGTTCATTTTGATAACTTTATGATGTTATTGTTATGTCAGCTTTTATTAATATAAGGACAACTACATTTGACAGAAGTACTTTTTACAGTGATTTGTGTTTATTCAATATTGATTAATAATACTTCAATATTATTTTCAATTATACGTACCAAGAAATTTTTATTACAAAAATTAATACTTATTAAATAACTACTTATTAAATAATATTGTATTTAAATGACATTATTTAACGAGATACCCATGATAAATCTATTTTTTTATTTTTGATTGTTAAAACAATATCTTTTAATGACATAATTAAAAAGATGAACCAAGGGGTTATTATTCTTTTACGTATATTTTATCAAGAAATCAAGTATAATCGATTTTTATGACAACCAATATTTTTGTACAATATTCAAAAGGATTGCAAAAGTTACAAAATATAATTAATTGAAATCGAATAAAAATTTAATCTTGATAACGTCCACTCCTCTCTATACTTATTTATTCTTCATCCTTCATTCAATTGGTACAAATATACCAGCATTCTAATCGTATTTTCAACACAGTCATCGTCTTATTTGGAGTTAACGAATGCAACGCCATCTTGCATCCATTTTCACAGAAAACGCTCGTAAATGGATTTAACCATGAACAAGGTTGTCGTCGTAAAATACGAAGATAAGTGGCGGGGAACATGGAGCTGACAAGCGAAGAAACGAATTAGTCTCTTTAATTATCGAACCCGACACAACTCGTGTTCTTCGTTCTTTTTGTTAAATAAGTTCAAACGAAGACGTAGAACACTCCGTTATCGATGCAGAAGATCAGACATCCGGATTAGGTGAGAATTAATAGAGCACGTGAAAGTGCGTGTTACATCTTGCGCGCAAGCATGTTTCTCCAGATTATTTATCCACTTTAGATTACTCTAGTGAATGTATGACAGGCATATTTCACCAGTGGCGAAGTTTCCATTTTATTTCCAAGAATCTCTTCCTCTCTAATCGTGCTTTTCTGCACGTTTTCATATGTTTATTCGCTTTGAAATAAACCACGTGATTCTGTCGTGAGATTAAAAGTGAGTTACAAAGTGACTATTCATGCATTTGAATATCTGCGAAAAACTTCCATAAATCCATTGTTATTGATTTTCTATTTTTCACGTAATCTATTCTGATCACTAAAAGGGAGCATTTTTAATTCTATGTGGTCCATAATTATTTAATATAAATAAATTATAACAAAATATAAAATATAACGATAATGTTATAATTGAAATATTCCAAATGTGAAACATAAAATTTTCTGAAATAAAACTATTGTTCAAACAAACTATTTACTAGAATAAAATCTATGTTCACTTGTATATTTACTTTCTTAATAATTTAAAACTCAAAGTATTTCATTTCATGATATATTTATAATTTAAATAATAAATAATAATCTATCTGTGTTAACTAATTACATTTTTTTTAAATTATCCTTATAGAATAATGAAAATTTTTATTCATCATCCTTAAAACATTTAAAATTCTTATAATCTTCTTATAATCTTATAGTCTTCTTCCTTTATTATTTTTATTAATATAATATAAGATATATTAGGTGTTTCGTCTCATTTTCTCGTATGCTAAACGAAATTTTCCAACAAAAGCAGATGTTCTAAGCAAATTGAAACTAGAGAGGGTCTACCAATTCATTTAGAAGAGGTTGACTCGATATATAACCTCAAGGGGTTAATAGCCCTTCAGTTGGGTGTTTAAATAATTTACAGATGTAGGCCGTGGTCGGTTCGATCGTTAGACTGACAATTAGCGAGGAAGAATTCATTGTTGGCCTGGATAGCTCAATTGGTTAGATCGATCATTGGACGATGAAAGGTCTCTGCTCGTGTCCTGCTTCGACAAATCTAATCAATCGATTCTCTCCGTTTCTGTAATTTTAAAAAATGATTTCCACGCTTATATCTAAATGATTGATCGCTTCATTTTTTCTTCAAATTCTCGATAATGGTAGGTTTTTATAAGGGGAAAATGGAAGATAGTGGCATTTTTCTAACGTTAAGGGTGAAAGGAATTATCGATGGCCTGGATAGCTTAATTGGTTAGAACAGTCGTTCGTTGAAGAAAGGTCCGAAGTCAAGTCTTGGTTCAACTGATTCAGCAAATCCAATCAATCGATTCTTTCCCTATTTACAGAGGTCTAAAGTAGAACTAATTCAGTTCATAATAGTGATTGACAAGCCATAAAAATGATTACATTTTAATTCACAAGATAGATGTATTTACATAATCGAATATCATTTTCTTACGTCTTCCTTACTTATTAGTAGTAGTAATTAGTATTAGTTTATTTAATACTATAGATTCTGATTTTTAAATTAAAATTTTAAAAAATTTTTAAATTTCTTAATATGAACATTTAAAATAATAAGTATAAACGATCCATTTAATAAATATTTAACGACGATTTGAAAGTTCTTAAATAATATGAAGATATTTTTCAAGATTTGTAAAGAATTGATCAATTATTTTTCTATGTTCATTGTATTTTTTAGATTTGTTTTAATTAAAATAAAATCTTTGTTTATTATTATTGTAATGCAAAAGTAATGCTTTAATTTTTTTTTTTAATTAAATATCATATTTCAGCATGTTTTATGATAAAAATGGATGAATTATTATATTTCGTAGAACAATAGTTTCAACAACGAATATTTTTATTATATCTTGAAAAAAAGATTATTCCAATGATTTATACAGATAAATAAAGATTTATGTTTCGTTTTAAATAATTTAATTATCTTAATTTTTTTAAAAATTAATTGATTGTCTGGCAACTGAGAGAAGGCACGGTAACTGGACCGTTTATCCTATAAGTTAGCTTTTTATTCGTTTAATTAGAATTCCGATGATGAAAGAGAATTATAATTAAGAGATCGAGTTTCTTCGAATGAAAGCAAAAGATTGTGATAATTAAATGCATCGACATAATAAACACTAACTGTTTCATGAAATGAAATGAGTTTCTAAAGAAGATACTTTGAAAAATTGTACTCGATTATAATTCTTCTGGTCACACATATATATTCTTTTTTTCCGGTTTTTTGATCATTAATGATTTATAGATGTGAATAGGATATGTTGTGAATTTAAAGTTAATAAAGAAAATATCAAATTTTTTAGTAGAAATGGAAGGTGTCTTAAGTATCGTGAAATTATTTCAATGAATTATACTTTAGATTATAGAATTTTATTAGGCTAGTAGATATTTTGTTTTAAGATATATCTTAAACGCGAACTACCGCCGTATATAAATTTCAAATGTAGCTAATTATGTTTATTATAAATTCAAATTCAAAAGTGATTTCTGATGGAACATCCCTTAGTATGTGTTGATTATACTGACATAAAATCTTAATTAGTTCATAGTTTATCAAAATTAAAACATGCATCGTGATTGTTTAGTTAAGAAATCAGTTAAAACCCGCCAATTAATCCCAACATTGCAAATCTGATGAACTTCAAACACTGTGTAACCGCGGAACAGCAGCGAGAATAACCAAATAACCGCAGGAAAAGAAGAAAACAAGAATCATATATACATAGGGTGTTTCGTTAAAACTTATTGAAATACATTTATGTGTCTTTTCGATTCTTTTTTATCATAAAAGAACACTTTCAAACTTCAGGAAAAAGAAAGAAAAAAAAAGGAAAATAATCATACGACATTAAGAATATCTTTATTTATAACAAATTTAATCAATATTTCTTGAGTTTTTAAATATAAATTTAATAAAATTTTAAAACCTTTAAAAAAAAAATCTAACATATAACAATGTTATAGCAAACGATGCTTCTTCAAAATTGGAATATTTCTTAACCTAAAAAATTCTCGATTCAATCTTTCAATAAAAGAATTCGCCAAACATTCGCTATACATACACTTTATAGCCAACTTTAATAACGAGTCCAAAATACCGAATTCCAAAGTACAAATTCCAAACGCCAAATCTCTAATCCACTTATAACACGATGAACAAGATCCGGAGGAACGAGCGATCTCGCGTCAAATTAGCGTTACAAATGGTACTCCGCGATCCACGACATAACCTCTTTCCACTTGCCGAGACTTCCCCTCGCTCTACTTCCCGTCCTCTAAATCGAAACGCAACTGTTGCACGGTATTACATTTTCACGGATTTCGAGAACGGAAGAAACATTTCAATTTAATCGCGAGGCAAAAGCACATGCCGAACAGAAGCCTAGCGGGTTACTCACAGCTCATGATTCATTCGTGGATCATCCACGGCGTACGTGTGTATTAATCGGGTTCGCGCGAAACCTGTCGCCTCGGCCCTACCCCTCCCCGATCTTTTCCATGGAAGCTCGCGGGAATTTACGAGGTGCACACAGGCCCACAAATCTGCGGTAATAACCGTGCGTACGCATCGGCCGCGTATATCCATCAGCCGCTCGATACGGCATCTTGATAAGTTGATGGCTCGCGCGCAGCTCGTGTTGCTCGTCGAGGCAACAGCCGCACTTTTCGCCGAACTCATCGTGCTTCCGTGTGTTCCGAGTATCGGCAGGGTTTTTAAAGCGAGGTGTGTTCACGCGAGGTTAAAATCTCACGATCCTCGTATCGATTTATCCAGGCTTTCATTTGCGGGAATGAAGCCGAAATTTGATTCAGTCGTCGATCCGTTGGTTGATTTTTGGAGTAAGTAAAGTTTAACGCGAGATCGTTGTGGAAATATCGAAGATTTTTTTTTGTTGAAGGTATTTAAGGGAAGGCAGCTTACATATGTATATATATATGTTTTTGAGATATATATTGTCAAGAATGTTCTCCCGACTGAATAAATTTTACTTCGATATGTAATAATGCTTAAGTTGGTAATTATTTATTATTTATAAATTCAAAAAACAATATCGGAGTTGATGTTAACCTCTTCAGGAACTTTTTCTTCTTCTCTTTTTTGTTTTTATTATTAAAAGATTCTATAGTGAAGAGATTTTAATTTTTCTTTTATTGGAGTAATAATTTTAGTTTAAGAAAGAAAATAAACATACGTATATATCTTATCTTTGAAGTCAGTATCTTTGAAGAGATTAAAAATATATTTTTAAAATATTATTTCAATTTTATCGTTAAAAGAATCGTTTATTTCTAGTTATTTATTTTCTTCAATATCCTTAATTTTCGAGCAAGTAATATTTTTCTTTTTTTACGTTTAAAGAAAGAAATTTTTTAAGAAATTTAAATATAGAGAAATTCTAATTACTGTAAAATGAGATGTAATTATTTGGCAATTGTTGCAAAAATGATTAGATTGAATCTGATTCGTTCTATCAACGAAATGAAAAGACTATTGTTAATCGAATAAAATTTTTTAATGTATAAAATGATTATATATTAATAATTTCCTTTAGATTGTTAATTAGATTTATTATTTATTTTATTATACAATTAGGAAACGATGTGTTAATTATATAATTAATGAAATTATTTTTAATAACAATCTTTTTATTTCTAAGAAATGTTAAGAGATTTTAAAAATATTTTAAAATAGAATGCAAACGCAATAATTATTTTCATGAATTGACGTAATATTCCTTCGGGGTGGTTATATTTTATAAAATTATTAGTAACGCGTAACCGATAATTTTTCAATTATCGAAAAGTACGAGGTACATGTTGACAGATATATACCTTTATTTTAAACGTATTACGTAAAATCTGATCATTATGCATCGGATTTTTTTTTTTCATTAACCTCGAATAAAGTATTATTGCAAGACGAATGATTTATTCTGCTCTAGATAATGATTAAACGCCATATCCTTCGAGGATAATTTCCAACGCAATACCATAATTTGTGAGAGTGTATAGTATATGCGGGGATATTATTGGGTGCCTGATAATACCATATCTCCTAGGATAATGCGAATTAAACCGTGTTACCGCTTATTCATTTTCAAGTGGAAAAATTGAAACGTAATTCTAGTCCGTTGAACGAAATTCGTGTGGTCTTTTGACATTCTTGCGAAATTGTAAATCGTGATAACGTTTTCAATAATTGTAAATAATTTCAATAATTGTAAAAAACACAACTAGTGTAACATTTCTACTTCGTCGTGTACTTACAATCGAGTTATTGAAATTTCTAAATTCTGAAAATGTATAAATTTACAATGAATAATTATTAGAAATAATTATTAGAAAAATTCAATGTCAAATTCTTTGTCATAATTCTAAAAAGTACGTTCTATTATGTAATAGTATTTGATAATGTATAAATAAAGAAAAAATTACTTTGAGAATTGAGAAAGTGAAGTAATTTTTGAAGTAATTTATGAAAATTATAATCGATATTATTGATATGTATTTGATATTAATTTAAGAATAATTTTTAGGTTTTAATATTTTCATTTCAAGTTTTTATTAACAATTTTTAAGAAAAATTTTAATATTATTAATTCTTTCTAATAATAAAACTTTATTTGATAAATATAAATCATGATTATAATCAATCAATAATATAATCATAGAATAACAAAAATAAATTTGGACCAATCATTTTTATGCTTTGCCGTAGTTTTTTTTTAGTCTTCAGGTTTACATAGCCATCAATTGGCAGTTCCAAAATGTGATGTCGTAAATTTCTTTGAAAAATTATATTTATTTTTAATTTATTAATATTTCTCGAGTCGTATTGATGATGACGAATACGAATTTTATTATTTATCAACTAATCTTATTCTATTGCACTGATATCATTTTTGCACCACGAGTTTATCTTTTGATTAATCACGAATTCATTCGTAAAATGTTCGATTTTATTTTATTTTAAGATATATTACTTGTTTGCAAAACGCATTAAAAAAAAGATTAAACGTGAATTTAAGAAGATGTTTTTCGAGGAGTATTCCATCTTACTGTCGCAAGTTTAGTATTCTCCCACTAGAAGTTCTCTAAAATATACGTTTTGAGACCCTAAACTCTCTAGAGAGCACTGTCAGGTAAACTTAAGTCTGGAGTACTTGGTCGAGAAGCGCATAAGAGCAATTTCGCGACGTAAAGCAGAAAATCTTGTATATTTTACTCTTTTTTAGACGTGCCCTCGAATACTTCGGTAGAAAAAACGGAATACTTTATAAAATACTCTAAGCATGTTGCGTGACATTCGCGTAACAAGCGTGCAGAATAGAGTGTATAATTATTAGTGCGTACAAAGTACTAAAGAATAAATACTGATTATCACGTAAAAAGTTATTTAACAATAAATTTATCTTCTTATAGAAAAATATGTTTTTATAATTTCATAAATCTTTAAATCTGTTTTAAAATTCATAGATCTGTAATGAATAGATATTTTCACTCCTTATTGAAAGAAATAATTTTTAATAAACGATTGTAAATTTTTTCATTTAGCGCTAGAACTTTTCTATAAAACTGAAGAAATGAAAACGATTTTCGTATAGATTTAACGGACAATTGTACTACAATTATCCAATCAAATCGATGAAATACCAATGAAATTTTGCAAGTGAAAACTTATCGATCCCAAGTACTCCACCAACGTAATCAACAAGCAAACAAATAAAGGAAAACCATTAAATTATAAATCATCAGGGTTAAAAGGTTATAATTATAAATTGAATTTAGCAAAATCCAAAAAAAAGATGGCTGCCGATCACGTAAAAAGCGGGAAAAATCGTGATCGTTAACGTGAACACAACATAGAATCCCTTCGAATCCCCCCAACGAAGAGTTACACATCCGCCAAGAGGAAGCGATACGCTTGATAGAGCCCTTGGCGCTCCCCCTCAGAACGGCGGTAGTTCACGGGGCAAGAAGTCCCGTGGATCCGCGACGGAGCGTGTATAAAAACGGCTAAGGAACAACGACGACGAGAAGAAAACGGGAAATAAAGAGGTGGAAAAACACGAGGGCCAAGGTGGTGGGGTGAGAAACGTAGAAAGGGGGGAGGCAAAAAGAGAAACTTAGTCACGCATACAGAAGGAAGAAGTGAAAGGCACTCGTATCTGTGCATCCACGGGATAGAATGGTATTTCGGTCCCCCGAGGTTTAAAAGCAGAGGAGAAAGAGAGAGAGAGAGAGACAGAGAGAGAGAAAAAAGAAAAAAGAACGGACACTGCGGACAGGACGTCTCAGGAATCTTCGAAAACGTCGCTGACTAATTTTCAGACGGTTCCCTCTTCTCCACCACCCCTTCTCTCCCTCCTTCTCCCTCTCCTCCTTCACCTTCTTTCTCTCCCTCGGATCCGCGCTCTCCGCACCCTCCTTCCCTCTTTCTCCCACCCTCGTCTGCCGTTCCTCTTGCTCTCGTGCCCGCCGCGATAAAAAGTCAATTTTATACCGGTGGGCACCCGGAGCTAATAGCGTCTACCCGCGGGGCACCGCTCGAGTGGACGCCACGAAACTATGTTTCGATGGCCGTTCGCGGACTTTATGAGCCTTATAAAAATGGCACTACGCAACCACGAGCACGGGGGAAAGAGGGTGGGGGAGATTGAGTGAGAGAGCGACCGACGACGATTCCGGGGATCTCGTCGAGGACGGGGACCGGGAGTGAGTCACGGGGGCGACCGTCTCGACGCCGCGATCTCTCAGTTCAAACAGAAATCATCGGTTTCGAGGAATCTTACCTTGTCCGCATTCTTCCTTCGTCGCAAAATTTTCCCCCTTTTTCTCCCGTTTACTTTTGGATCTCTCTCTTTCTCAGAAAGTTTTGATCTCTTTTGTCGCTCTATACTGCTATGACGGTTGATCTAGATAGATAGTTTTTGGGCCTAGATTTAGATTTCGGATTAGTTAAGATTTAGCTAGGATTTTTTAGCTAGGATTAATCCCAGCGTTTGATTATGCTTGAAGCAAATATTGGATTTTTATAATTTTGACATTTATGTTACTTATTTTTTCCCTTTGCATCTCGCTTTGGAGTTGTTTTATGGAAAATTTTATGAAAAAAAAAGTACAACGTTAATAAATAGAATTATTGTAGCACCTTATTGCTTAAGCTAGAATTTATACTATGATATATTTTTGAATTAGAGTTAAATTATTTAAATTATATAATCTTTAATAAATAAAATAATCAATAACAATTGAGAATTAGAAAATTTTATCAATGGCAAAATCGAATTTAATTTCGTTCGAAATCTCGAAACGATTTCTTTCCATTTCTGACTCCTGAAAGTTACGATTCGTCCAATGATACTTTCCACCGTCTCGATCGGAAAGCGTGGCCGATGCGGACCTCTGCCGAGTGACCAGTGTGTAACCATAGCTTTGTACGAAGCAATGAAGGGGTTTCTAAGGAAAAAGGGAACGACCAGAAAGAAAGAAAAGGAAAAAAAATAAAAGAAAAGAAGGGAGAGGAAGAGAGAGAAAGAGAGATAGAGAGAGAGAGAGGGAGGAAGGGAGAGAGAGAAAGATAGATAGAGAGAGAGAAAATATACAACACGAGCGAAAGGGAAAGAGGGAGAGGGGAAACAGAAAGGAAGAGGAATAAAAAGAGTGAGTTCGTGAAGTCACCTGCGTACACGTTCGTAGCAGGTACTCAAATTGCATGGCAACAGCACTCGCTCAATCACTTTCTCCCCTCTCTTTCCTTTCCTTCCCTCTTGTGGCATACCTGTCCTTTTCTCCCTCTCGTAAATTCTCCCCTCGAAAGGTTTCGTGGTACGTGCAGATGCGCGCCTACTCGTGAAATCAGTCAAGGTCCTCCTGCCAACGACGAGAAGAAAGCGCCCCTAACCATTCAGGGACGTACGCAAGGGATGCTTCCAGATGCTTTGACTTTCCACAAATCGCAATCACAACTCGCGCTTATTTCTTTCTTCTTTTTCTTCTTTCTTTTTTCTTTCCTTTCTCCTTGGTTTTTCCGCCTTGTCGCCCATCGACAGCTCGACAGAGTCGAGTTGTTTCGAATTTTTATGAGAAATGAGGATACGTGTTTAACGAATTTGGGAATGGAAAATTGATGCAAGTGCATTTCTTTTTTCTCGAGAATGAAAATGAATGATAAATGCGATTAATATTCATTTTAAAATTTATTACTCGTATATACGTGTGTTTGAGTAATAGGAAAAAAAAATAATGCAGTTTTTTCTCTTCATAAAAGTGGAACAGATTTACTTTGGAAACATTATATCGTGATGATTTAAAATATATTTGTTTCGTTTGATATGCGATCATGAATATTTTTCGAAATTTATTACACGTAAAAATTAAATTTTATTGAAAATAATAGTAATCCTTTATATTAACGTAGAAGTTAAATTAAAAAAAAAATATATATATGTATATCTGAAAATATTAATATACGTAACAGTATCTTTTAGAAGATAATATCGAATTTACGCTTGCGTTAAAATGATTAATTAGTTTCCTAAACTCATTAAATTATAGCGATGTTTGAGAAACTTCGAGCTATTAGATTCATATCTAATATTCATTCAATTTTGTTCAGTTTAATTTTTTATCGCAAACTTCCACTTTCGTTTAGAGCTAATTAATACATCTTAGTTTTAAAATAAAATCAAAATACATGTACATGTATAATATATTTTGCGATAGAATTGTCTAAAATTTATCGTTTATAAATCAAAAGTAACTTAAAGAATTATAAGTTCAATTAGCTTTGCTATCTCGACCGAAAAATTTATTGCTCAATTCAACGCAACAAAGTAGCAAATATGTATCGTTCTGAATAAAATTATAATTGTTCTTGCGAAAAATTGTAATTTTCATGGTATGTGAAACATAATTTTTACTTTTTTCTTTTATTTCTGTATAAAATTAAACATATTTATTGAAAAAACATCTTATTCTCTAAATCTAATGCAGAATTAAAATTCTTTATCCAACGCTTTTCAATATTGTAATTACCAAAATTATAATATACAAATATTTTATTTTTATTCAATAATTTAACGACTATAATAATAATGATTAATAATTTTAAATAATGACTAATAATTTTAAAAAATAAAACTAAATTTTCGTTCAATTTTTATAAATATAAATAACACAATTAAAAATCTCTAAAAACAGTTAATATTATCACGAATAAAAAGGAGACACGGAAAAGAATAGTAGAAAAATAAAATATTGAATTTAAGAAAACGACATAGAAAAAATGTATTCCTCGAGAAAGAAATTTTTCATGCGGGTCTTTATATATCACAGAGTGTACGGTTCATTGAAAACGCCAGCGCAGCTGAATAATTCAACGAGGTCAATCTTCTTAAAGGATTAGCGGGCTTAGGGTGGAGTAAGGGTGCAAAGAGCAACCGATTAATCGATTATCGAAGACAATAGCGTGGATAGATGCTTCTACGGCGATTTCCCCTGATCGCTCCCTCTCCCCCTCCCTTCCCACCTTCTCTTGAGTCAGTTAGACTCAACACGTTCCATAAAAGAATTGAAAAGAAGAAGAAAGAACAAATTTGTATCCTCGATGTCCATAGAGGTGTGCACGTATAACATCGCGGCGAGTTCATTTCCACGCCTCGAAATGCATAATTGAAAGACGAGGAGAGCATCGTAAATAACCGCACTAATTGTTTCTAGCCTCGCCAATTTCCTGCCTTCTTGCACGTCCGTTCCCCTCATTCATGTTTGGCCTCTTGCTCCTCTTTCGTCCTTTCTTCCTTTCTCCCCCTTTTTTTTCTTCCCTTCTCTTCTCCCGTTTTTTCCCCCCTTTTTCTTTTGCATCGTCATCTTCTCCTTCTCCTTCTTCTTCTTTTTCCTCTTCGTTGGTGCCTCGCAGCACGCCGAAGCCACTTCGCGTCGCTCGTGTCTCTTTTTCACTGTGGCCTCTCTGCAGGGATTAGCTCCGTCTTGTATCGTACTCGTTGTCATCGTCTCGTAGTGAAAAATCGCATTTCCAAACGTTGGAGGATGACTGGAATCGCATAATTCAGCGGATTTTTATCGTTTTTTTTCTTTTTTATAGATTCGAAGACGTTTATTAATATAAAATTTATGATTACGATATCTAATAATTTACAGATTACGATATCTAATTTTATGGAAATTGCTTTTTTGCATCATAACATCTTTTATTCAGAGTATTGATTTTATTATTGTAGACATAAAATAAAGAAATGAAAAATTAATGGATAAAAACGAATTATCAGTAAAAATATTTCCTTCTCGTGAAACGCGTATATATATATTTTCCTTTAAATGTATTATTTATACATTTTCTTAATCATTGAACTAAATATAACGATTAAATATTAATATTATTATATGTTATTATTAAATATTAAGTATTAAGTAAGAATAATCAAATAAGAAATAAAACAACGATTATAATTTAAAATAACTTATCTTTCAAATAACATTATATAAGCTAAGATAACGCAGCAAATGAAAAATATAAAAATCTTGTTTCGATTATTATCTCGTAAAAAAATTTACTTTAATAACACCCAGATAATATTCAATTCCAAATTCTTTTTCTCGTAAAAGTGCGCTTTCTGTCCCACGCTTCGTTGTGCCCACAAAAAATGGGCAAGAGTTCCACCCAACTTGAGATTGTTCTTTTAATCGATCGACTGAAACAGTACTCGAAGCGGATCCATTCTTTTTTTTCTTTTTTTTTTCTGCCTCCTTTCGTGCGTAATGCAATTACTAAAGTTTCCTGCGATCGTACACTCGGTTGCCGATATACAACACGGATCGCCGGATGTCTAAGCTTCGCGAGACGAAACATCGGCGTAATTATAATGCGAACGTTCCACCATTGGAACGAGTCGAACTGTTTCTAAAATGTTCCACCGCAAGATTCGTATATCTGTGTCCGACTGTCTCTGTTCACTCTGGTGGATTCAGGGATGGTTCAAAATATCCGCGGAGGGAATAAGATACCTGCAGAGGAGTGCAGTGACAAGATGTCATTATTAGGTAAAGGTGAAAACGGAAATCAACGATTAAGGGTTGTTACATTGGAATCGAGGAACGGGTCGCGTTTTTTACGATCGATAAACAGTGTAATTGTAACTGGTTGGTCTGACAATTAGCCATGTCTGCGTGCCACTGTAAAAAATTCGTATCGTTTCCTGCAATTCCGAGGCGTTTCCCTTTTTTTCCTCTCTCTCTCTCTCTCTTCTCCCTGGTGGAATTGAGCGAGCAGAATGACACAGTCGTAGATAATTTTCGATGGATCCTAGAAATCGAATTAGGATCGCTCGAAAATTTTCTTTTCTTTCAATAGATACTCATTACGGCATCGGAGTCCAAAAAAAATTAAAATAAATCCAATCTGTAAATTTAGATTAATCTTAAGATAATATAACGATCATTTTTTTTTGATCTCATTATGCGAAAATTCGTGGATTATCATTATTTGAATGAAAAGAAATCACGTTGAAAATCTTTCTCGCAAGTTGCAAATCGGCAATAATTGTACAAATTATTCAAACTTCTCGTAAATTGTTGCAATTTAAAGATCTCGGTTTCAAAAAAAATTTTATTCGAAAGTCTCTGAAGAACTGGAATATGCACGATGATTTTTTTTCTCTCTCTCTTTTTTACTGGTTAAACAAGTTGTAATTTTCGCGTGACGAGGATTTACAGTAATACCAGTATCGACATTCGAACGAGTTGGACTTGCCGTGAGATTAGAGGCATTCACGCGAATGGAAATCGGTCTTGAAAGTTACAATTGCACCGGTAGCCGATCTTCCTGTTGCTCTTCCGTCATTACCACTACGGACTTTTCCAGGTACCGCTTTTCTTGCGTGAACCGCCATTGGGCGCGGTACTGGGCTATCATTTGCCTCGAGAATACGTACCGTCAATTTCTTTGTAATGTTTTGTACAAAGTGAAGCTTTCTCACGACAACAGTAAGCAAGATGAAATTTTTTACCGTGGGTCATTAACGGATTCTTGTGCCTGTTCTCAGTCACGTATCAAATTGTACATTTCATGTAATGGACGAATCTAATGCTTCGAATTAGAGTCTGTTTCTCACGAAAACAGTATAGAATTTCTAATAGTTTAGTCCTTTAAGGTCTGAATTGTTTTATGATTATTCTTCAAACGTTTTACAGTTTAAATACTTGAATTGAATTGAATTGAATTTGTTCAAATAATGGACATTTTACGATAGACGTTTTGTGAGAACGAAAATTTGAAAATTTTGTTTAATAAATAGATCATGATTTAACACTTCCTCGTTTCTCTAAAAAGCCACCATATTTTCTTATAAACTAGCTTCAAAACTTAATAATAAATTAACGTGCAACAAATATTAACGATCCATTACAATTATTGATTATTGATTTAAACGAATCATAAAATCATAAATTTAATCCTTTCAAATCGAAGGAATATTTATAGATTGGCTACCTGCAAATAAACAAAATTTTAATTCTACTTGAAACTAAAAGCTAAACTATCCTTCGTCCAAATCCATCCACCTTCTAAATTCTCTAACTCGACGGAAATAAAAAGGAAGATGGATTTACGCGCCGTACAGAAAGGCCGTACAAGTTCGGCCAGGAAACCGGATGGCGGATCACGGGCATGCCCGTTAACTCGAGCGACAAAGCGGCGGGCAGCAGTTCTGGCTGAATAATAACGCTACGGCCTCGGTCCGCGTTTGTCCAGCCGCGTTTGCGCACCTCTAATGGACGATCGTGGCGGGCCTCGTGCAGCGTAAGCGACGTAAGCCCCCGGTACGTAAGCCTAACGTAATTGAAGGCTAGGAATGCGGACGCACGCATGAGGTAGCAGCCGGTAGACAGAGCGCGCAAGGGGATACGCTTTTGCCGCGCGGTGCTACCGCGTGCGTAGCGAGGCCTCTGAAACATTAATGCGCGTGTCCCTGTTACGGCGGGGCGTGCGTGTGCCGCGTTACACGTTAATTAAGCGGACGAAAACAAGCGGCGGCCGATCCGCGGAAAGCTGGATGGGAAGGATGGCGCGGAATTGGATGCAATTGGTATTGGAAATGATATTGGAATCGAGGATGGATGGATGTGGTCTGAGGGCGGCGAACAGGAGGCACAGTTGGAAATAGATATTGGATAGTAATAATAATAATAATAATAATTCGAAGGAAGGTCTGAGGAGGATCATTGAGGAAAGGGAAAATTGTGGGGGATGAATGAATGATTCGGGGAAAAAGATGGAGGAAGATGTTGAACGCAGTTGATGGACGGCGAAGGGAATGTCGGAAGCAATTGCTGAACGATTTGGAGGAAATTAATTCAGTTGTTGGTGGGTAGTCATTGATGAAAAGATGGAGGAGGATGTTGAATATGACGTTGGGGTGGATTTTGTTGGAAGAGGAACGAGAGAAAACGATATAACGATCGATGGAAGAAGATAAATGTCATTGTAAAGAAAAATTTTTTCTATGAGGGGGAGGAAAATTGCGTTAGAGAAAAGTATTATTAAACGTTATTAAGAAATAATAAATAAATAGTTGAACGGATTATCGGAAAGAGAAAAGATAGATCAATTTCGATAGGGTAATTTCTATTGTTACAGAAACGAGAATTATTAGAATAGAATTGTTTAGAATCGTTAATCTACTTTATTGGAATTGTTGAAATACAATCATAAGGTAGATTTGATTAGATCTAGAATCGTTAAAGTAGAAAACTTTTATTTTCGATGAATAAAATTGAATCGATTGTCTTTGACGTATTGTTGTCGAATAAAAAAGAAATTAAAGGTAGAATTATTACAATTTGTTTTACTGTTATGATAATTTGTAATAATTTCATAGCTAGGCAGATCGAATCATGATATGACCTCGCGATAAAGCTTGAAAAAAATTCCCTGTATACTAATTAATTTGATTTGATTGAAGATTAATTTGATTGGTGGCTCTGGATAGTTAGACGGAATATTAAAAAAAGTAAATTTGATAAATAAAGTATATAGATACAGATAGGTGTGGAAAGTTAGATGCAAAGATAGGTGTGGTACTATATGAATTCGTATATATGATTAGCGATAAGATCTGAATTAAGGAAAGATGTTTGTCGTAAAAGATGACTTTATATCGTCATTATATAGCGTATCTAATAGAATAGAATATTTTTAGAATATCATAATAACTGTTCATTATATGTAATTTATAAAACAATAAATACATACTATAATATATATATATTATATATTCAAATAAATATTGAAAATAAAGAAGAATATTTTTGGAATGTATTTTCATATAATTAAAAATCACAAGTTCTTTTTTGTAAATTTTTCTTCCTCAAACACAATGGATCTTACATTACACTATAATTAAAAGTGATAGATTAATATAACAATATCGATAATTATCAATTGTATCGATAATCGTATGAAATAAAAGGAATTACAAGCTTCTTTTGAAATGTAATATATATTTTTCATGTATATATTCTTATATACATGAATATTATTCAAACAGCAAAATAAATAACAAAATCAAATAGAATGTACATATACGTTATATAAATTTCTCTTTTTTTCAATGGTTCAGATTTTAATATAGCAATATCAAAAAGAACATTAAACCAATACGATAATTATAGAGAATAAAAGGAATAAGAAATATAATATATTTCATAAGAACTGTACCGAGAATCATGTATACATGTATCCGTTGCTAGAGTCTTACGTTAGACATATGAATCTCGACTTTAATTGAAGTGGTCAAAGGTATTAATTAGCCGAAGTAATCAACGATGTGAAGGGATACGGGTATCGGTGTGAAATGAGTAGGTCGGTGATAGCGAAGTAAGACGTCAGACCTCTTTCTCTTTCCTTTTTTTCTTCTCATCGTTTTTTCTTCTCGAGACCAAGGAGACGATATATCGTTCGAAGTCGCGGAATGTGATCGTGATACGTTTATATGGGCATCGGTATCAATTAACGTTGCTGCAGGTATTAATTAGTATTAACGGCCGTCTATGTATGTCGCGGAACGTGTATGCCTGTGCATATTCCAAACGCGTATTGATCGACTCTACGTTTCGAGAGGATCTCTACTACTAGGAGAGTATCTATCGACTATTACGATTTTTTTTCAAATGTGTTTTTAATTTTTCGTGTGTATAAATTTTAATTCAATATATTCGAATGAAAATTGTATTAAATAAGTGATAGAACGTGTATATTTAATACAATTTTCGTATACGTATATACGTATATATACACATATTCGTGCATAAAGGGGATGATATATGAATTCACATATTCATTGTTGAAAATATATGTTTTAATTTAATAAATAAACTGTCCTCTGAAGAAGGGATTCGTGAAATTTAAGTTTAATATAAATCAATAAGATATAAAGAAAATATCATCAAACCAAAAAGAAGTTTCGTTCCATCTCTCGAAAACATTTCTTTTAAGATCAAGCTCCTAGTTCCTCAATGATATCAATAGACCGATAAAATGAACTCTTAACGATATACTTCGAGACAGAGACTGTCAGAGTTCCGAATACTTGTTGTGATGTATCCACGTCGTTTGCTTTTCCTCCTACGCTAGATTAACGTGCAAAACAGGAAGAGCCACTTGTCATAGATTGGGCGGCCCTTTCGTGGACACGCTGTGGCCCTAGTCGGGCTAACAGCCGCGCAACCTACATATTGACCAACACAACACCTTCGTCTCAAAAAAGAACACGTGTACGACACGAGGTCTTGGGCATCGTGTGAACACGATGTCCAAGACGCAGCCCAACACAGGAAGGAATGTCAGCTCTAATCGAGAGATTTATATCGAATAGAATGAAACGTTGACCCTTTTAGAAACTCGACCATCTTGGGTGGGATCTTGGGATCGAACGGTGGAATAGGGAAAAATGTTTAACAATTTGAATTTTTAATCGAATAATTATACATTAATTAGAAATGGGAAATTTGAAATTCTTTTTTTCGATTTCGATGCCTAAAATTCTTTAGATTTAAATTTATAAGACTAGAGTCATTTTTTTTGATTTGTAAAAATCTTTTTAAAACGTATAATCGTCAGAAGAAGTTAAACATCTATTTCAGTTTTCGTAAGTTGTTATTTTTCACAAAAAAATATTTTCATCTCAAAAATAAGAGTTAATTCGAATTAATTTAAATAATCGTTTCCCTCTTTTTCCATCCATGCAATCGCACCACGCTTGATTTAAAATCAGCTACATCTCTCATAATAACTCGAGAAAAAAAATAATAAAAAAATGGATCCCTTTCACTTCAACATGATCGACACGTGCTATCCATCGAAGAACTCGATCCTTAGACCGTTTACTCGTGTAATCGCGTTTGTAAATACACGAATAATCGTAGCCGGCGCGAGTTCCACAGCCAATTAGGCGACGCTTAAGCAGAACCTCGTCCGAGAGGGACCTTCCCTGGATCGCCGATTAAGAGAAACCGCGCTTTCGCTAGACCGATAATTCTTTCGTGCAGACTCCACGATCGATCGTGGCCGGCCAAGCCGATCGAGGCTTGGCGGGATTTTAATGCGTTCCACCGCGTGATCTATAATTGTTCGATGAAACGGCCCTTTCAGACGTCGACGATTGAGCGATTCAGGCTTGCCCTGATCGCCTCGGATCTCTCGCTCTCTCCTCGTCCGTGAGCGTTCATTGTTTGGTCACTTGATTGCTAATGGTATCTTGGGACCGCGTAATGGTACGCTGTTACATTTTATTGATGTGTTTATGCATTTGCTGTGTGTAGCTTGTGGCTTTGGTGAGCTCGGTTATTTAACGTTGTTTTATTTAATTCATTTTGGAGGAAGCAGCTGCGTAGATTGTAATTGAAGCGGGTATGTAGGGTACTGTTCTGTTGGATTCTGTAGGAGGGGCATATAAAATGTAATTATCGCACGTTCCTTCTGATAGGCTATTTTATGCTTCCTTGGGGGCGTGAATTAATTTCAGTTTTTGTTAATATTAATGTTGTTACGGATCCGTTACGGTTGTGCGCTAAATAAATTTGTGTGCAATATTTCAAGCCGAATGTCTTGTAATTATTGATAATTATATTTGGTGAAGATACGCGAAGAACGACAAAATTTATTAATTGGAAATTAAACGCGCATATAGGAATTAGGAGTCCAGCTAATTCTAACGTCTCATAATTTAATCATTTCTATAAAATCGACGAACGAACTTTTTAAAAGTAATTTCATCAACACCTGACTCAAGATGGTTAAAAATAGTCAAACAAAATATATATCTCTGTCAAATCGGTCGAATAAACAATCGATTGCCATCGAGCAGTAGACGGCGCGCGCACGGAATCGGCATATTTTCCATCATCCAACTCACCGTCTCCATTTCCTACGTTTATCGCTCGGGAAAAATATCGAGATTATGCAAACGTTCCCCGTAACGATCCGTTCCCGATAATCGCTCGCATTCCCCTCGGTTTCTTCGTGGGGCCGCGTGAAATCGATATGAAATCGGATCTGGCGTCTCGATAGTGCCCCCACGATCGATACGCGGTGGTCGGAACGCGGCGTAAGAATGCGGCTTCGATCGATATACATTATCAAAACTGTGGCGCGGTGCAAGTGTAATATCAGTTAGTTGTGTCTTCGGCGTGCATCGAAAGACAAAACAACCGGGGGGACGGAGGGGGGAGGGGGAAGGAGGAAGAAGAGGAGAAGGAGGAGGAGGAGAGTATTCACGGTTCGTAAGCGGGACCGTAGGAGAGAGACCGTAGGCGACGCTGGCCTCTGCACCAGACGTGACGAGATAAGCAGATTAGCGCCGGTACCTCGAGTTATCAAAAGGGGACGACGAGGCTCTCGGGGGAAACAAGAACTAGACGTTTGAAATTTGTTGATATACGTACAGGGTATCTCGTCGTCGTATGTGGGACATTGTATTGTGTTGATTAAATTTTTATATCGGATAAAGCTTTAGGGGAGATTAGGGTAAGACGATGCTAATACGAGCACGCTAGAATCTACTATGTTAGTTGGATTAATAGGGAGACAGAGTCGTTATTATTTTTATTATTTTTCTTGTATGAATTATTTTGTGGGAGAGGATATGTTTATACACAAAAATTGGGGTAAAATTAGGGATTCTAAATTGAACAAATTTTTTAATTTATAAAAGGAATCAATAATTGCAGATTTTGCAGATACACTTTTGCCAGTTCTATGGAGTTTTTATTGTTTTATAATTTCTTAAATGTTTCGTTTCAATTTTATATTGTATATTATATTATATGAACGTGTCCAATTCGAAAACAATTTTTAACGAAGAAAGACTCTGTTTAAATCGTTCAGGTAATAGAATATTTGAATAATGAAATTTCTAGTATTAGGCTCAATCTTGCGTTAATGCAACATTTTATTCTGAATTTTTTTTTTCATGATTCTTATCCTTTTCTAGCTAGGATTAACAATGTTGCAAAATTTTACGCAAATCACTTCAAATTTAGTAGTAGATTCATTTACATACCTAATATTCCTAATATTCCTAATATTACGCATACATAATGCTGTAGTACGAGTAATTGAGGATAGTAGCTGTGTAATTTTACTAGGAAAAAAAAAATCGCGTAGGCAAATGAACGATTACCGATATTCAAAAGCGGAAACGCGCTATTGAAAACTACTTATACAAGGCTGACGTAAGAAAGTGGTCTCAGTTCAATAAACCTTCTTCAACTGACTACGAGATTGTACATTGTACCGTATATCCTTTGAATAATGAAACAGAATATAATAATGATTATCGATATTTGTCATTTCAATATTTTTACTAGATTGATCCGTTATTTATTTTATTAAATTACACCATTCTTACATTGTAAGAGTTTGTCGCTATTAATTCTATTAAAATTTTTTTATATTATTATTTATACTTTCTTCTCAATCTCAATTTTGATACTGATTAATTATTACGTTTGAATTATAATAACAAGAATGATTATTATTAAAAAATCATCTATAATCCCAATATTTCATCATATGATTACCTAATTTAATGTGGATCATGTTTCACATGAAAATCATTATAGTTATTTTTATTTGTTTTATATATATTTTTATTTATATAACAGTAAAATAATTAAAAATAATCTATCTTTATGGATATTAAAAAAGTATTGGTCGTAAATTGAAAAATACTGATCCATAGAATAAATATTCTTTGAAATATTCGCTGGATATATTGATTATATCTGTGTCGAATTGATCAATACTGTTACGAATTTCGATTTTTCTTTAACATCTTACTCTATTCCTCTGTGCGCTTACATTTCCCTCAATTTTGATATATCATAATGCACTTAATATTATACATTAAAGTAATTCCTTCAAAAATGGACGATGGATATTTTTAATAAGCATCGAATATGTAAAAAGAAAAAAATCCAACTGAAATATATCATCTGCTGATAGAATCCCTAGGAGAAAAATCCCTATATATTAAACGAAAATTAAAAAGAAATCAACATTTCTGCGTTATAACCGTAACACGCGTTGAAATTTCGAAAATTTCTTACATCCTCCGCGATCCACGTCTCCATCTGCATCTACTCCATCTCACAGTAGGGATCCCACGGACGCGGGAGCCTTCTTCAGTCGTTGAGCGCCGCGAGAAAAAAGAAGAGGAAAAAAAGAGAAACAGGGAATGAAAGTGCAGCAGCCCCTAATGTATTCTAAACGCAACCGGTGGCCTTCTTCTACCTGAACGCTTTCTTGTTCCCAGAACAGGAAAGCGTGATGATCGATCATGCGTGATTTCAGTTCGCGGACACGTAACCGTTCATTCAGCTGGACGTAGCCGCCACTGTCCACCTATAAATAGGTAGTCTCATTGAGACAAGTTCCAGAAAGTGGAGCCACTGTCCCGCTTCGGGCGATACTTGCCTCTTCCCGGGGACAAAAATATCGCGTAGGTGCACGCGATATTTCCACCGAAAAGGCGAAAGGGGGAGGAACACGCGTGCTTCTTTAATTAAAGGAGGGGGAGAAAGCACGGAGGCGCTTGCCAGCTTCCATTGTGGTACATCATCGTTTACTGTGATATTTTGACATGTTGAAATTGTGGTAGTAGAAAAACTTGTTGCAAAAGTCTTCGTGGATTGTTATTGTAGCAGGAATTTGTCCAATTGGAAAATTTTGATTAATGAAAATGAAAAAATAATAAAAGGTTATATATATGGAATTACTTTCTTTCTTTGTTTGAGGGAATAATATTAATAAACTGTCGTAGTATTGTATCGATTATATGTTGATTATTGTAATTTCGTTGTTATTTTAATTATTACTATATTTATATAAAATTGTATTTGAAAACGAGAAATGTATTGAAACTTTAAGGGTTGGTTTTTGATATCTTTCAAAATGATATTCTGTAGAAACAAGAAATTGTTTAAAGATTTATTGCTTTTGTTATTTGTTATTCAGAGTTGAGCTTGTAATAAAATATTTGAAACCGTTAAATTATAATACTGAAATTATTCATAGATAATTTTCGAAAATGGTACAATTCTCATTTAATAATAAATAATAAAACTAGAGAATGTGATATTATTACAGACAAACATTTTTTGATTTGTACGTATCAGCCTTTCATGTTAAGATCATCAAGAGATGATTGAATCAGATATTTAAACCAGATTATATTGTAATATATAATTTGCTTCTGATAATTCAATCGAAATTTAACAATTTTTTATTAAATCTCAAGGAAGAAGAAGTCTTCTTAACCATCCAAATAAACTGAAAAATACAAATCCTCCTTTCTTTGCCTTCAATCCTTTCAAATGATATATCTTGACACGCTAAGCTCTTAAAAGTTCTAAACAATTTAGCACAATTCGAGTTTACTTTAATCATCATCGTTCCAAAATGCAAAAATCCTATTCTACGCTCCTATTTCCACAGTCATCGAAGGATGACGGTCATTTAGTGACTCGAACGAGAAACGAGATCGAGCTAGGAACGTTAGCGTCACGAGTGTATTTTACACGTTCGCACAAGCCCTTGCGTAGTTTCCACGAAGTCATTATTATTGCATTAGCCGGCGGCCGAGCACCGATTTGAATTACATATAAGTTTGCAAATTGGAAGAACGGATAATTACGACGTGGACGGCTAGCCGGCGCGAACTCGTTCCCGTCGTCGACGTGCAACCCACTGACACGCGTGTTCCTCCGTCAAGATTTTGTATTTTTCCACGGACCAAAACCCGTGGACAACGTATGTCGTGATGAATCTCTCTTGGATACCCACGATGGATCGGCCTTGATCGAACGAGCGGAGCGGATTTTGCGCGCGTGCAATTACCACGTTTCAGAATTGCGGACAGTGGGATTCTGTTCGAGCTCAAGGATTTTTCGCGTGTCCCTGTTGCACGCGTGTGCGTTTTTTTTTTTAAAAACAGCACGGTGTCGGATGAGAAAATGATGATATGTTTCGTAAATTAATCATGAATTAATCATAAAGCCCGGGTGTAATTTATACCCGTGGCAAAAATGATTGCGCGTTTGAAAAATGATTTTTTCCAAGGAACATCGTCCCTGCCTTTTGGAAACGTGTTATGTCGAGGATTCGTATTGGACGGTGATCTATGGATTTGTAATAATACGGTTGGCGGGCTTTATAAGGATATAATTTCTTCATTTTGTTGCGGGGGATTTGCGATTTTTGGATTTTGTGGAAACGCAAATGAAAATTTTGCACGAAATTACATATCGTGCAGTTGGAATACCTTGTTAAAAGATTAAAATAAAATTACTTGCGAATTAAGCATGTTTTTATATAAATAGAAAAATTTCATAATTTTCTTAAATTAAATTCTGTTTATGATGTATATATTACGAAATTAAATTTTTGAAGAAATAATGAAAATATTCTAAAACTTTATAGTATTCTTGGATTGTTGTTTAATAACATTATCTTTTATCGTTCATTTGATACTTGTACAAAAATGGGAAAAATATGATTTTAAAAATAAAAATGAAAAAGTTGTAATCTTCCTTCTTAACATTTTTCTTCTTCGATGTTATCTTCAATATCCTTAGGCTTTATTACATAAATTCACAAGCTATAACTTCATCAATTTTCAAGATACATCAATGAAATTGTAGAAAAGTATAAAAATAGAAAATTAATTTGTTTATTATTAGGCAAATCTTTATTATTTTGTTATTAATCTTTATAATATTACTATTTTTTATTACATGTTTAATTCTTATATGACAATTTTATATTCATCATATTCAGTAGTTTTAAATAAATTCAATTTTTCTAAATTTCACGAAATTTGTATAAAAGATTGTTTCACAATTTCAAAAATTAATTTGCTTATTTTAAATTCATAATTCATAATTTTATTACGTTGTGAAAATTTCCTCTCTGTTCAATGTAACTGCAATGCAAGAAAATTTCAATGTTTGTGGAAGATTGGATAAGATTCATGTTTATTGGAGGCTGCAATTCGTTGTGCACGTGGATAGCGACATGCACATTGCACGCACGTACGCACACGCTGGTGCACATGACACGCACACGCGTACGCACGTGTGGAAGACGCATCGAGCCGATTTAGCGAGGCAATCGGGCTGGACTGGTAATTAGCAACGGTTATGTCAGCTGAAACTTGTCGAGTTCTCATATATCTACAACATGATTCACGAATGGTGTCCCTTTGATGATTAGGATTATGATGTATTATCTTGAAATTTTTTTGAAACAATTTTATTTTAATCTTCCACAAAATCCTATTTTTCTTTATTCTTGAAAATTTGTCCATCTCAAATTTTTAAAAAAATTTTAAGAAAATTCAGACAATGGAATTATATCGAAATAAATAAGTGTTGAAATTCTTAGTGATAAAATATATAAAGAGAGTAATTTTTATAATTTTTCTCAACATCACCATGATCTATAAAAATTATCTTATTAAATACTTTTATATCCAATAGAAAATTCCTTCTAAATAAATATATCTCACAAAAATTATTACAAAACTATTTTCTCAAAATTTTTTTTAATTCGCACTACGAGTTTTCCTATTATAAAACATCCTTTTTCAAACCTCCATCTTTCGTTTCTTCGAAATTGATAAATTCATAATGCATATACCAAATTAATTACATTCAATTACATTAAATTTCCTATTATTTACTCAATACTTTCACATAATTACGAAATTTCCATTTAAAAAAAACCTAATGGAAAAACGCATCATTAGAAAATAAAGAATACGTTAAAAATATACTTTCTGTATCCACTTGTACATCTCTCAACGCAGAACCGAGTGGTACGCGGCGAACGTGTTAAACAACCAAACGAACGATCCACCAACGTATATATACCATTCGTAAACGATCCTGTACACGTAACGAGCCGTACTCCTTCGCGTATTGGCGCGCGCGTACGTAATACGTACGCGAACTGGTCCGCGTAAGCGCGGGCGCGCGCTCGCGGCCGCGACATACACGTGTAACGCGATAGCTATGTAGCATAGAGTTACGCGAACCCAATAATACGTCTGACGGCTGTCTAGACGGGGCCACGAACGATCGGCCGTGTGCGTGTAATCCAACGGGCGGCCACACCGTGGCGCGCGTGTGCGCGCGAGGCCGTACACGTACTTACTTATGTGCACGTTAATGGTTGGCTAGAGAGAGAGAGAGAGAGAGAAAGAGAAAGAGAGAGAGAGGTGGAAAGAGACGGAGAGAACAGTGGTTAGAAGAGTGGAGAGGAGGTGTGTGCCGGCTCCAACGTATCCTGCGCGTATCCTGCGGACCTGTTAGACGCGAAAGGATTACACCACTCGCGGGGAGTAACTGGACTGGCTGTGGGGAACAAGTTTTTTTTTGATTCGGTTACACTCGTGCGGTCGGTAGACAGGGTTTATCCAGTTTCATGTTCAGATTCGATGTCTTTGGGAATGTTTCCAGGGATGAATCATAAATAATAAGAAATAACAAGATTTGAGAATTTTTGGTATGGAATAGGAATGACGGGAAATTGTTTAACATTTAATACGTGCGATAAGATAAGAAGAATATTTGAGCGTATGTAAATAAAATTATTGACATATGCGTGTTATATTGATATTATAGAGAGTGTTAATATATTCGTGGGATAGTTTTTGAGGATTGATTTTTAAAATAAACACAAAAAGTCAAAGGTATTGTTTTAATAGCAATGATAATAGCAAATAAAAATTAAGAGTTTACGAATTTTAGGAGTGTGAATAAAAATCTAGAATAATTCTATAATTATTTATATATTAGGTAAAATTAAGTAACATGGCGAGAAAATTACAATATTTAATAAATCTTTAAGAAAAAAAAATTATGATCATTTTACTCTTCTTACTTTCTATGAAGATTCTTTAATTTTCTATAAAAGTCAAAACCTCTCAAAGTTATTATTCTCTCTCTCTCTCTCTAAATTTGTTCATTCGTATAAATAGCAAAAATAAAAGATACATTTCATGATCAGCATAATCACGATACCATGGTTCGTTCACCTTTCAGTTAGAATCATGATCGTAATTACTTCTCAAGGAAGATACAAGATTCGAGATTCTTTTCATTATAACTAATCAAGTTTGGTGTTAACCCTTTTGTTAGATGATCTCAGATACGAAGGCAGGGCCAAACAAATTATAAAAAAGCGTGAGTGTTCATCAGTGAGTGTTATTGGAATATAAAAGTTCAAAATGAGTTTAAGGTATCGCATTTACGCGACTTAACGGGTTATCTTTTATTATTAATCTCACGTCGTGTAATTCATTCAGCTGTGCCCTCTCGAGGTCTAATCAATTAAATCTGCTGTACTCATCGAACAAATTATTTCCTTTCCACTCTCCATCTCCTCTTCCTTCATCTCCTTTTTTATTTTTATTTTTTTCTCTTTAATTTCTCATTTCCCTTTTTCTTTCCTTCACGTGTACATTTCGCACGTTATACGTGTAACGTTAACGTAACATACACCTTATAAATTGGCAATATGTGTATGTGTATAGGAAGAATTCGAATATATGTATATATGTATACATTCGTGCAGATTTATGCAGATAAATCGATTGAAAATGCATGATCTATGGCCCCGTGTTATTTCACGTGCTTATTCCAATCATTCGTTCAATTATCGATGATAGATCTGCACGCGTTACACTGTAAATTACGCCACGATGGAGCTTCATTATGGCAGAACACAATCAGACGGATATTTTTACTCTCGTTAATTATTTTTGACAGCTGGGCAAATGGGTGGCTTGTAGATCATCCCGATAACCATTGCATCCATGTTAAATTTGATTTTTCCCAATCTTCTTTTCCCATTTTCTTCTCTAATTAGATTGGTCAAAATGTCATTAGATAATTCATATGAAATTGAACTGTCGTTTCTGGAAAATTTATTTCTTGTCGCGAGATTTTTTTTGATAATTATCGAATCGTAAGTTAATGAAATTACATGTTTTTTAAAGATTATTATAAATAGACTTATCGAAAATCCTTGAGTTTTTTTTTCGAAGAATTATAATCATTTGTTGAAAAGATCGATTATAGATTATTAATGATTTTCTTGTACGAACACGAGATAATCTATTTAAAAACAATTAAAGAGATTGTAATTTAAATCATGGTGAAGTTTTAAAAATAGAAATTTAATTAATAAAATTTAATAATCACGAATATATTATTTGATTAATATTAATATAATAAATCCTAAATAATATCACTATTCTTATTCTTCTTTAAAACTATTACTTTCTTTTAAAAATTCTATATTTTTTATTCCATCGAAAAAGAAGATCAGAGAAAACTCAAAATTCAAAATAAAACTTATATCTCTTTAAAATAACTTGGACATTGAAAAATTGATCGTTTCCTTGCCTTACGTTATTTGATTCATAAATCTCTTCTTATACATAAATCTGGAAATTGTTTCACGGTGAATCAAAAAATTTTCACGAGTTAATTACGCATTACTCAGCCTCTGCGACTTTAAATTAAACAAATAATGATGAATAACGGTCGTCATTAAATTACTGCTGTATTCGATACTCGTGAAAAAGGGCTAATAAGTTCGTTCAATATCTCGAAGACCATCAATGTCGACATGCGCTATAAACTACATAATCCCTTCTTTTCCCCTTTTCCATTTATTTTCACTTCAATATTATACTATAAATCACAATAATAATACCCATGTTGTGTTTCGCGACAGAAAAAGAAACCGAAGAAACGAAACTCGAGATAATAAAGCCTACCAATTCGTGTGTTTACGGCAATTTACGTAAATTTATTACATGTACACAAGATATACAAACAGCTTAAAGAAAGATACGGGCTTGTAATATTGATGAAAAATAAATCATCATCGACGATCGACTATAAAACATGACCGGTCTGGTAAACACGAGTGAGATCACAGTACTTACAGTGCTTAACGGCGAAACGTGACGTCTGGCTCGATGCATAAACGAAATCCAGGAAAACACGAAAAAACGCTAGATGGCGGCCAGGTAGAGAAACACGGTACGCCTACTTCCTCTCGGAATAATCCATGCCCTCTAATCCATGCCTGTGTACGATAAAGTAGAGCTCTCGAACAGGAAATAAATAAAAAAAAAAAAAAAAGAGAGAAAAAAAAAAGAACGAGCGAAAAAGATTGAAGGAACACATATGAAAATAGTTCGTAAAATATATCTTGGAAGATCCTTTTCTCACGCTACCAGACACATTGAAGATAGTAATCGTAATTATTACGTAATAGATGGTTGATTTCTTGGGATATAACTTGACATTCTCCATTCATTCGATATCCTTTTATTTAATTTTTCTCTTATTTCACATCTTCGCGAGATCATTTTTTCATTTTTGCTAAAAAATAGCATCTTTTATTTTTGACGAAATTTTAATGTTAAATGTACATAGCGAGTTTTAATTGTATACGTTTTTTTTTATTATACAAACATTTTATTTTTTCTTTGCATTGTAAACTTATTTATGTTATATAATATACATATCACAAAGAATGAGATTATATTTTGAAAATTAAGTATTTTCTTTTGTTTACCACAAATATTATCGTGGAAATATTTCATGTATCTATTATTAAAAGAAAAAAATTAGCTCAAACGAGTGATTTAATTGATTATTTTCAGAATTGAAGGTAATAATTTACTGCAATACATTAAACCAAATAATAAATGTCGCAAATATTTTTTTAAATAACGAATCGTTGAAGTGTTAATTGTGGTGAATATTATGAAATACTAAATATATATGAGCACATATGAGTTATTAAGCATGAATTTGATATTAATACGTTAAATTTCAAAAGATTATAGAAAAGGATAATGTATTAGCTCGTAAATTATGTTTATATAAATTATGTTTTAATCAGGATTGAAATTAGTATTTCAATAAAAATTCGTACATATAATCAAACAAGATTATGGTATAAGATTACGATATACCATACGAAAGATTATTTTGGATTTATTTTTAAGTAAGATTGCGTTTAAAATTACTTTAATACTTATTGCAACGAATAAAAATCTGTTTGTATTCATTTTCAATTTTTTAATTCATTTTTTCCTCATCAAGATTCTAATTTATCGTTATAATCGTTTCATTTCCCTGTATCTATTAAATATTTGCTCTTCTTGTAATATAGTTTTATATATGTATAGAATTTTCCTAACTTTATAATTTTTCTTAAAACTATTTTATTAATTATTAACAAAAATGTTTATATTCAATTTTTAAAATTCAAATATTTATTTTTTAAATCCTTTTTGCGCTATGTTTATTACATGAAATATATCTTTCCTTTTATATTTATTTATTTTAATTTATCAAAATTTTCATTAAAAAAGTTTAAATAATCATTTTTAAATTCTTCATTAAATTACAATAATAGTTTGTCATTCTTGCTCTATTATATCAATTTTTATAAATTCTATTTAAAGAAAATAAAATTATTATAGATTAATTCACGAATATACTCTTTCTAAGAGAAAATTTATTTCTAACATGAGAATTATGCAATATCTATTTTTAAAATAGATTTTATCAAACGTTAAATTTAGAAAATAAGAGGCAAATTTTTTGCCCACAATTACAATTCCTCATTGTCCCAATCTGATCTGATACGAGATATACGTACATATATTTCGTTATTTATATCGAGATCATACGTATACCATACCTCATTCAAAAGGAAAAGAGCTAATCGAATATTCTCACAAGGATCACAGGTCAGTATCGGTTGGAATCACGCGCTCGGTCTGGCCGCGTACGTGTTGGAGCAAAGGCAACGACAAAGGGCGGTCCGCTCGGCGCAAAAATACTCGACTCGAGCGTCCCCCAGCCGAGAGAGCAACGAGGATCGCGTTCGCGGTTGGATATCGCCCTTCCCGATCTCTGATTGCGAGAGAGTTTGGTTTCACCGCGCGCTCCTTCTCCGCCACGTTCATATCGAGTGTACTTCGCCTCCTCGTCAGGGTTGCGCGACCAAGTACCCCGTGCACCGTGCACCGTAGACTAATGATTCCGTCTGAGTGGGAAATTGACCACTAGGGCGCTGAAAAACCTTCGGCCAGCGGTCGAAGAGAGGAACGGGCTTGGCCCATTGTACTTGTGGCCTTATAGTGGCTTTCAGTGTTTTTTAGCAGCGTTTTACGCGAAACCCTGAGAAAGCATCTTCCGGTGACGATGAACCGGGAACCCTTTCTCAGCACGCCGGTGATTGTGGCTGCTTGTTATCGGATATTCGTTGCGCGATTGTGGTCGAATTTGTTATGCGTATATCGTACAATTTTTTAAATATTCGAAATATTCGAGAATAGTCAATGGAAATTAATTTTTTTTTAATGTTAAGTTTTTTTTAATGTTTTTAATGTTCTGTGGTAAATTGTTGTCTTAAGTAGTTTTTATTTACGAGGATAAGAAGAAGAATTTAATTGATCTTGAATTATTTTTGAATGGTTTAAGTAATTAATCTTATTGTTGAAATAAATATTTAAAATTTAGTTATTATTTCTCTCTATTTACGATTGTTTTTTTTATATGAAACTAATGATTTTATATTTGATGGTATTTCTTTAACATGAATTTAAACCATTCGCAAAAAGGATTGGTTAAAAAAATATATATACGTATATATGTATTGTGAAATATGCAAGGGATAAATATCGAATGACCTGTTGGTGTTAACCAAGTATAAGAACAGAAATTATATATACTTATATACTTATCTTTAAATTATACTCACGTAAGAAGAGAACTATTTTCATTCTTATTAAGGATTTATTATATATGAGGAGTGAATATAGTCACTTATGAGGTAATTTTATAAGGTAATCTTACGATATTATAATAATTGCCTACTATTCAGAATACATTATAGACTAGTTAAAATGATTTAGTATTTAATATATATATATATATATATATATAGATCGATTTTACAGTTCAGATTAAGGAAAGAAATTGAGGTCTCGAGAAAGAATAATAATTTTTTCCATCTTTCTTTGAAAATTAACTGTATAAAAGGAATGATTATAGTAATTGATCTTTAAGAACTCATACTCAGGATAGTTCTAATGATTTACAATCTGAAGAAAAATATAATCTCGTATCATTATGATAATTATCCGAAAATAATAAATCTTTGAAAGATTTTTTATGATTGAATGATATATCGTGAATGACTATAACTTAATTATTTAAATTTAAAGAAAAATTTTAGTTATTTATCATGGAACATCAGACAAGAAAGAAGGAATTATTTTTACGAATCATTAGCTATTATTACAAAACAATTGTAATGGTTCAGCATGGACCATTTGTAGAATGCAAGAAATGCATAATCAGTTACCATTGAAAATTAATCATCCACGAAGAATTGTCATCTATCATCCGGTATTCATATAGAATAATTATAGAGAAATATAATTGACCGTTATATAAAAGAACAGTTATAATCGTCACACGGTCATTTATCAATCAGAATCCATTTAAATTATCTAAAATTGATTTGACAATTCAAGGTGTAATATATTTCAACATCAAATTTTAATCCTGATTTTTCAATTTTTAGCAAATTGCTAGCTAGATTGATAGTTTTATGATATCTTTTCTCATATTTACGAATTATTGAATTTTACAATGATCAAAATTTCATCATTTATTTATATAGTTATATGTATATTTTAAATTATTCTAATTTCTTCAACATTCAGTTAAAGCTTTCCCCTCGAAACTATTGCGAATATAATTAATACAATAAGAGTGTATCTATAATTAATTAATGGAATTTTGGTCGTCATCACGTTAAATCTCAATCTTCAACTTTTTCTTATTCAAATAATTCGATTTTCGCGCCAACCGAGATGGCGCGATCGGGGAAAAAATGGCGTAATTGATGAGTTCGCGCGTCTCGGAAGCGAAACGCGACATTAGGCTCGTGTAAATCGTGGCCCATCGCGGAAAATCATATTTATTGTGACAACGTTCGTATTGTTATCGAACGGGTCATTCATTACATCTGGCGGGGCTATGATTAATGGTCGCCGCGAAGATAAAATGTGGATAATTGGGGTCCTAAGTTCAGCGCACGGCCTGGTGATGAATAGTAGAATTCAGCGTAATTTATTGTCGGCCAACACCGTGTCCGCACAATACCCACGACCATAAAATAATGGGCAAGATCTAGCCCCATAGCTAGGATGGAGATTTCTGCGAAAAATCCGGCGGGTTTGCTTTTAAAATAGAGATTGGTCTCTTTGTAACAAATGGCGACCAACGGCACGTAAAACGTAAACAAATCGTAAATCACACGAGCTCGTGAATCGTGTTAATCGCGTTCAATTTCTGATTTTTCCGAAATTTTTGAAAAGATAGTGTAAAAGATCTACTTATTTTTTACTTTCGCGTATAATTTTCCAAGATCTGTCGATGAAAATTACAACGATCGGATAATGAATTGCAATCGAATTGAATTTTATAATCCAAATCTCTACATTAAATTTCGATTCTGATCTGACTCGCTCGCACACCTTTTCCACAACCACCTGTCCTCGTACGTGCACATTCTCCCTTTCACCGTCTCTCTATGTCCTTCACTCGACGCAAACATTTCTAAAAGACACTCAGATAATCCACCCAAAACCTTAGGAACTCTTGCACCCTTCGCTCGCGCGATAATCTCAAGCACTCTGCGCAAACACTCGTCTTTCACACCTCCAAGTCTCTGCGCCAAGCACTCTTCATTCCAACGTATATCACGTTCTCACACCAGCTCCCAGGTCGCCCATAAATACGTTATCCCACCATTTATCCCCGCGCCTTTTTTCCATCGCAACATCAATCTCCTCCTCCTTAACTAATCAAAGAAATTCACGCATTCCTTTCATTCCCAATATCTTCATCAACACCTCCCTTCAATATCAACACCCTCGTTACCGCCAACAACTTTCGTCCCAACCGCGAAATAGCAATTCTCGAGAAGATCCAAAGCGCAGCGTTAAACGACAGTCACATTCTCTCCAAGTCCGCCCTCTTCTCGCGAGCACTTCTCGCGAGTCCGCGAGTGCATCGCGCCAACGCGTGGAACGCGTAAAGAGGACAGCGAGTTAAGGAGAGAGAGAAAGAGAGAGAGACGAAAAAGCGAAAGAGATCGAGAGAGGCAAGAGGGAAGGAGACAAAAGAGGCAGAGTTGAGGACGCGTCTGGGTGAAGGATCGTACGTATGCGCATCGTTAGAGAGCGGGGCTGTCAAGTTGCGCACGTGGCCAGGTTGGACGTGGATAGATGGGCCACGGCGTGGGCAGCAACGAGCGTAGCCCCTGGAGGCGGTCGGCGGCCGGTCTCTCCCTTGCACGACCGCCTCTCCCAGCGTGTTCCTGTTCCTCGCCTTTTCCACCGGCTGCGCCGACTACCACCAACACCGACCACGCGTCGCTCTGACCACCTTCTCTCTTCCCCTGGCTTGTGGAGAACTCGAAAAGGCCATTCCACTTCGGTCCAAGCCCCGGAAGACTCACTCCCGGCACACACGTCACTCACTCGGCTCGGGTCACTCGCGTTCCCTCGCTCGCCATTATTGCATATATCGCGCTCGCTCTCCACTTCTTCTTGGTTCGCAACGCTAACTGGTGCACTCCAATCACCTGCACGCACGACTACGTGTATATGTATATATATATATATATATATATATATATATACACCGTGGTAACGAAATAACGAGAGGAACTCGAGGATGGAAGAAAAAGGAAAAAAAGAAAATGTATGGATGTATATCGAGAGTACAAAGTTGCGGGGTCCCGACATCTGACGTGGATCGCGCCTGCCCGGTAATCATCGGTTGCGATCGCGTGTTGGTCTCCTCGCGAGGATGCTGGTCTCGGTTGAGAAGCTGCTCTCGACGCGGCAACTTCCTTTCGAACAACTTGCTACGATGAGGATGATCTTGGAATGGGATGTGTGTATAGTAGATATTTAACGAGGGAGGGAGGGGATGATGTACTCGTTTCGTTAGGTTGTTGGAAGTTTAATGGGGTTTCTGCATTTTTCTTTGGGGATGATGACGTTGAAAATTAGTCCGTGGAATTAAACGGCGATACGAGATGCGATTTAAAACATTGTTTCTTAATTTCTTTTATTTCGTTCGGCGAGTTCAATCGAGATGTCGAAAAAGGGGGTAAATTATGGAATTTAATTGAAGGATTTTACACGTAAAATAAGAAATTAAATAATATGGAAAGAGATATCTAAATGTGATGCAGATAATCAAAAAAAAGTTATGAAAAAGTATATTTCATTTTTGAATATAATCTTTATTATTTCCTTTAACATTAACGTCATTTCAAAAAATCTTTCTCATCCCATACATTCATAATTTCATTCATTCACATGTATAATTTTTACTACTTCTTTAATTACTTTAATTAATCCTTTGATCCATTATATTATATTCCTTGCAATAACAATAAATTGTATTGTTCATCTACTTTTCCATGTTGAAATAAAACTTAATATACACATATACGCATCACTTGATGAACTTTTCAAAATCCAATCTCTTATTTACATTACACGAATAATATCAAACGAGTAACGAACAACAATATCTTTCCACCATTTCCATCTTCATCCCACCATTCATTCCTACCCTACATTCACCGCAAGATGTCGCCACCCACCGTTCCACTCTCGAGGACAACGCGTTTCTCGCCGATGATGGTACGCGACGTCACAAAGGGCCACTGAAAAACCACGAACAGCCGCATTCGCGCCGGGCTAATTAAGCCAGGCCAAGGCAACGATCAGCCGATGAGTCAAGAAGTTTAACTCTGCCCTCTCCCTCTCTCCCCTCCAACTTGTACACCGTCAACCCCTTTAACCCCATCTCATGTCTCACTCGCTCCCCCTGGAACACGCACGAGCATCGTATCCGTGGCGACAAGGAAAGAGAGGACTGACAAACAGACAAATCCGAGCTAGACGGGAGCGAAACAAGCGGAGGAGGCAAGGAAGTGCATGGAGACGAGCGGTGGTTGTAGACACACATCCAGGACATGTGGTATATATGTATACATATATGCATATATATATGTATATCGAGAGAGTATCCACGGGATGGGGGGATGGGGGAAGGGGAGGGTGGTGTTCAGGGGCCAGCCGCGCTTGAAACAGGGTAGAAACAATGAAGATTTGAAGGGTTGACTCGGGCGGGGGGATCAAAGGTTGAACGAAGGGGTGCACGGGTTTCAACAGCCCCACTGAGTGGCTATTAGGCACCCCCAAGCCAAGCAAGAGCAATTTGCTATAATCATTACCATTCAGGATCTCCGAGCCGAGAGGGTCCGTTTCTCCGTGCGTCTCGTGCCCTCCTTGACGAAGAACACCCGTTGTAACGCACCCGTCCTCGATGCCTGGGTAATATCTGGCCAACGTTCCCGCGGGAAAACCTGCACCGTTGTCTGTTCGAATGCGAAAACATTTCTGCTCGGCCGAGGTTGACGCGGATTTCCAACGTGATACGTTGAGAGATTTCATGTGTAGCGAGGTTATGTCGGTATTTTGATTTATCAACCCCCTTGACGAGCCCGAACAGAGACAATTACTTTTTTAATTGTTTCTCCTTTTTTTTAAATACATGTGTCAAAATGACGAATGAAAATGACATCTCGAAACACTCGATATTATGTCACTTAGAGATAATTGAATTTTTGTATGATTTTATTTATTTTTACGTTCATCAAAGGTGTTAATATTATAAAAATATCAGAATTTAAAGTTTTTTGATTTTTTAAAAGAAGAAATACGATGCGATAATAATAATATAATTTTAGAATTCAAAACTGATTTGGTAAGAAATGTGTTAGTTATGATAGAATAATGAGTTATAAAATCTACAATTTTATAATGTATAATAATTAAATATAATAATATATAATAAATTTCTTTCTGTTATTTTGCAAAAAAAATATTTTTAATGAATAGTCGTGAATAATTTTTTTCATTACGTTAACAAATATCAATAATTAAATATATCTTATAAAAACCTTTCACTTTGATCTTTCTTTCAATATTACTTAATAGTACTTAAATTAATCAAAAAGTATTTCTTATTTCTATCGATAAGATGAAGGTGCACGCATAATACAAACTACAAAAATCGGCGCATAAAAACGTCGGCGCGAAACACTCGATAAGAAAAAGACAGGAGGTCAACAAGTGTCACGAACTAGACTTACCACTTTCACAAGAGAAAGCCTATCTCGAGGCCGAGGAGAGAAAGAGAGAAAAGAAGAATAAAAAGAAAATCCAGCGTAAAAACTATTTCAACCATCTCGCGTACACGCTTGCTTTCCTAGCCAAGCAAATCTCGCGAAGAACCCTTTTACAACTCGTTCCAAGAACAAGATCCTTTTCTAGTTTAGTCGTTGGCGGTGATATCGGAACCTCGTTCACGAGAAAAGTTGAAAGGGAAAGGAAACAAGAAAGGGTTAGGGAAGGAAGAGCGTGAGAAAGCGCAGTGGAAGGCAGATAAAGAGAGGGTGGTGGTTGTTGCGGTGCGTTATACGTTAAAGGAGTCGGGCACGCGGCGCGAAGGGGGGGAGGGGGGGAGGGAAGGATGCATGAATGTGGTAGCAAGAACAATTGATGAAAAACGGTGCGAGGAGTGGTTGGGTTTCTCGGAAAGTCTCTCCGCGAGAGGCACGCTGCAAAATGAAGGGAGGCAGGTGCATCGCGGGTGCAGCTGGGAGGCTGCTGCATGCACCATCGTCGTTGCAAGACACTCCGACGTCCTCTCTTCTTCTCTTCTTGCGCCTCCACGCCCCCTCCACCCTTCTCCTTCACCTCGATCCTACCCTCCGTTCCTCGGGGAGGGGGACAAAGCGCCAAGACAAAGCGGCAAATAGTGGGAAAAATATCTTCTCCTCTTTCTTTCGAATTGAATCGACTAATTTTCTGTTTAGAAATTTTCCTCTCCTCCATTTTCACGAACAATTCCGAGTAATTGATTCTTGGACGTAACGATTCGCGCAATTAACTCTATATTTTCGCAATATATATTTCTATATATAAAGCTCTGTCATTTTTCTCTATCATTATCTATCATATTTCTCAACGCATCGTAAAACAAGATGGACGAAAATGGAACATTTTCCTTTCTCCCCAGCATTTTCAATTCCGTTCCACTTGGTTTCAAGGCATCGATCCGTCGATCCGTCTCGAAGCGAGAGACGGACGGATGAAAAAGGATGCACCGAAGAAAAGGGAGCAAGATAGGATAGGGGAGGGGGGAAAAAAGGGAGGACTTGATGCGAATCGGTAGATCGGCCGGGGCAAGTTACGCGTGGATGCGGCGCTCTCTAAAGGGGAAACAATCTGGTTGGCTACCTGGCGCAGCGACGGTTATAAAACACGGCCGGAGCCGGGGACGTTTATCGTCGCCCTAAAGGTGAATTCACTCCGGTGACGTCGCCACGGCCGGACTCGAGAACTCGCGCAGAGTCTAGACTGCTGGCAGACGTGGCAAAACGACGATATACAACACGCTGGGGCCCAAGCGTGTGCACTCTCGGCCGGCCTGCCGTGATTGGCTGCCTTTACACGAACGGCCAGATACCTCTTGCTACCAGTGGACTCATCATGGCCACGGGGAGGAAGTCAGGGGAAGAGGATTGATCGGGCAGATAGTATCCATTATCATGCGTCCGCGGATCCACGTTCTAACGCGACCAATTACGTAATAAATGATTGAGATTTTGTTCTGTTTGTCCTGTATGACACGTGATATATCGGTTCGCTCAAGCTTCTCCCCTTTAAGCATGCCATTCTAAACGATTTTCTAGATTAATTATTAATTAGTAATTCTTCCTTCGAAAAACCGTATTGCTCTTTGATTCTCTTAGATTGTTAATGATTGGATTTTATTATATTTGTTATTATATCGCGCGAAATGATAAAATATAATCCATTTTCTATTTTCCAACTACCAATTGCGCAATGAATGATTGATTTTAATCATATATACCGTATTTTAATTTTCTGAATTTCTGAAAAAGAAAAAAGTTTAACATAAGTTTTGACGTGAGTTTGAAACTAATCGAACAATTGACTTTTATTGTTTTAGATTCTTGAGAAGAAATAGCTTTTTCGTTTTTTTAATTTTCGTCTTTTTTTTCGAAAAATTTAAATTAATTCGAAAGAAAAAAAAACTTCGAAAAAGGATGCGACATTTTGTCCCCAATTTGTACCGCGATCTTTCAATTTCAAACTCCCCCCTCCCCATAAATCGTCGACACAATAATAGAAACGGAAACAATAATATCGTCGGAGTAAACGAAACAATTATATCGCAATAAAGTCGTCGATTCTATCCAGACCCGAGTATTATGTAAATCGGCGTATATTATGGTATATTATGGCTTATTATGTAAATCGTGTTTGCAACAGTTAAGCTGGCCCAAGAATGCTCTTGACTCACATCGGATACTAAGATGAGTTCAAAGGGGTAAATAGAAAGGGAGGGAGAAGTTGGCGCATTGATTTTAAGCTAACGTGACGTTGGATCTGATACGCGAAATTACGAAGGTTGGCTCACATGCATAATGCATACTGCACATCGTGGAGGAGGGGAGGGGAGGAAGGAGGGGAACAACAACAGCGAGCGAGAACACAAGAAGAAGATCAAGAGAAGGAAAAAGGAAGAAAGGGAACGAAGTGGGAGGCGAAGAAGTGGAGGAAAGAAGAGAAAGAAGAGAAGTGGTGGTAGCAAGTGGTGGCCAGTTTCTTTCTTCAGTACTTTCCCATCTTATTTTTCCTTTTTTTTCCCCTCTCGCGATCCTTCTTTTGTTTCGATTCCTCTTCTTGTTTACTGAATTTATTACATGACCAATCGCTGCACACAAGCCTTTTGCGCAGCCACGGAAATGTACCCTTGGTTGCATGTTTCTGGTTGCTACAGCCTCTTACTCTCGCAACAGTGGAACACAAGACTGTTACATGTAAATGAGGAAGAGAAGAGAGAAGAAGATCGTAGCGAAGAAGATCGAGAAGAAGATCGTGGCGGCTGTTTCGAGGCCGTGTTTCGAGAACTCGAAGTATACGCCACGTATACGGGACCAAATATTAAATATTAATCGTCGTATAAAGCTTTCTTACTGCGGATTATATCGGATCGTGAACGTCGATAGTGGACGTGGCAAGATTTTATGGGTATAGAAGCGAGTTGCACGTGTGTTCGCGAAGTTCGTGAAAATAATAGGGGAGGTAAAGATGAAGTTCTTATGGCGGCCACGATTTATTTATCGAGTATTGATTTAAAATTCAATTTTAAAACAATTCGCGTGTATTCTTTATTAATATTTTAAATTAGCCAATAATTTAATTTTCATTTTAAAAATGTCATTTCTTTATTTCCGTTTTTAATCATCATGGAGAGAGTAGAATTATCCTTTCCAATTTTTATACTAATTTAATTACAAATTAACAAACAATAATACGAAGATGAATAAAATGATCCACGATAATAGATATTTTTAATAAATATTAAAATATTGTAGTACAACGTTGAAACTAAAATTGAAACAATTGCTAAATATTTTTAATCGCGTAAATAACTATGACGTGCAGTTTTACCCTTTCTTCCAGAAAACATTTATTTATCGAATAACCGAAAATTATCGTTTCACCGGAAAAAAAAACGGTTATATTCTCAGGGACGTTTTAGTTGACATTAACGCACGTGCATCCCCGCGATATTAAGCGAACGGTTGCTTAACTCCAATATCATATTCTTAACACGACGTAGAATATTGCGTCGTCCCCTTGGCGAGGGGAGCACGGTGAAAAATTAAAACGGCATTCCGTGCCTTATAAAGAGTTCTGTTGTCTCGTTACGCGGGATGCACGAGAACGTGCATCGCGGATGCTGTTGGTGCACGTGTGCAACGTAAATCTCTTAACCTTACTGATGTGACCGTGTGTGGTGGAAAGAGAAGAGAGCAGACATAAACTCAGGAATGGGAACAAACACTGTCGGACACACAACGTTCGTTCGTTCCAGAGAGAGAGAGAGAGAGAGAGAGAGAGAGAGAGAGAGAGAGAGAGAGCGAACTTGCTACGTGGTTCGTCCTGGCTAGAAAATATCGAGGGTTGAGATAATACAGAGGGTGTAGATATCCTTTCGATTCTCGAATATCCAGTTAACCTTAGTACACGTGTACGTTAACGCGAGATTAAGTTATTTGCAACTTTGTTAATTCGAGTTGTATCGAGCGAGGATTTTAAATGTTGTTATATGAAAGATCTTTAATATTTTTCTGAATTATTCAATCTTTATGCTTTGTGTGAGATATCCGGAAAAAATTATATGAATAAATTATATAAAAATTATGTTTGCAACAATAATTTGTTGTTTAAATTTAGTTCTAATTTCATTTATTCGGAATATTCCAATCGATGTTATAGATTATAATATATAATATTAATTGTATGAGTTAAAATTAAATTCTAAACGAGAGAATATTCTTTGTGAAATTTTTTTATATTTTTCTTCTCCTTGATTCCAAGAGCTAATTGTAAAGATTTAAAAGCATTTCACCGAATGCAAATGTTTATTTATTCGTATCTATATTCGATGGGAGGATACGATTCATCATTCTAGATTTAAGGAAATAAACGAAAACGATTCTGTGGTTAAAAATATGCAAGTATCTTCGATTATTCAATGCTTACGCAAGCATTTACATCACTATGAGTTAATTTTTGACGCAAGTTGTTTTTGCGTAAGATCGACAAATTTAAGATTGCAAATGGAGAAAGAAAGAAATGATGAATAAAAAACAGACAATACAAACAATGAAATAATAAATGAGGAATAAATCGAAGGAGAGAATGCATTAATTTTATCGACACTTTCCAGTTACATGCATTATAATAGATAGCAAAAGAAGTGAAAATTTAAACTTTTTCGAGAAGAAAAATGCAATGAATATTGAAAGTTTAAAAAAATTTGGTCAATTATAATTATAATGAAAATTTATAGTTAAATGAAAAAGGAGTAAAAAAAAAACAAAAAATAAATAATAAATTTTGATCTTTAAAAGATTATTGATAAGAAATTGTATTTATTTATAAATTGTAATTTAAAAAAAAGAATATTTTCATTAGTTTCTCGTGTATTTATTATAATAATATTCAAAAGAATATATTAAAACAATTGAACTAAAGAATTATCCTAAATCTGATAAAATTTCTCATCTATCACAATATTATTTAAAATTTGAATATATGATCATTCAATTTTTTTGAGATGCTATTTTATAATTTTTATTCATTAACTTACAGCAACTTGATTTTTGTTTTTAGCAAATTATCTAATGTTATTATATATTCTTTCATTTTTTAAATGAAAAGTGGTCAGAGAATCCTAATTTCATCCTCTCTCTAAATATATATATGTATACATATATCCCTAGAATTAGATACATGACATTTCTCTGAACAATATTCCTGAAAATGTCTACGTTAAAAATCAGACAGACTATACAAAAATACAAAATATTACAGAAAAAGAATCACACAAGGTCGGGGAAGTAAGCCAACGAGAATGTTAAAATTCAAAGGCGGTACCAAGTTAATTTTGTTCACACGTTTCTGTTCCACAGACGAAACTTTCGCACAGCTATGACTCAGACCGTTTCGAATTATGCCATATATTCAGTTCACGGAAGTATTGGCACGCTATTAATCATCTAATCCTAAAATCCTAATATTAATAAAAATCTATGTACATCTACAACACACTGGGTTACACGGAGCAATTTTTCCCGAATGAAATTCGAAGGGAATGAAAGTTTCACCTTCAAACTTCCTTGCTACAATTTTAAAACAACGATAGATGTATAAATTTTAACAAATAAAAAAGGAAAAAAAAATATTGAAATTACAAATTCCTCTCGTCCTCTCGGAACGATATCCTGAAAAAAAAATTTGCATGCATAATTTCGATGTTCGTGTTTCGAAACTCAAATCTAACATTGGCACATTCTTATTATTAACACTCTTATTCACGGCGAGCAGCGTTCAGCGTAAGTACTTTCGTAAGCAACTGTGCAGTGGAAAGAGGAGGAAAAAAAAAAAAAAAAAAGAAAAAGGAAAAAAGAAAAAAGGAGAGAGAACTTTTAAGAAGGACAGAAAAGTGTCGAATATAGTTATTCGATTCGGTCGGAGCTCAAACGTTATTCGCATATGACTAGTCCCCTCAGGGATCGTGTAATTACGTAACGCTATTGCTGGTACGGTAGCATAATGTTCGCCCGGGGCTGCTCACGAGTCTCGGCACAGATTTGCCGATTATTCGCCGACAATTCCGCGTGCAGAGAGCCCCGTGTACTTGCATAAGTATATAACGGCGGGCGTATGTACCCCTCGAATGGGTTGAGCTGTTGTCGAGGCCAATCGAACGCGCCAAAATACGACGCGATCCGACAACTTGCTCGATGCTTTAGTCGGCGAGCTTCGAATGTTTCCAGAGAATGTTTAATGAGATTTATTTATTAGAATTCTCGCAATGATTAATTTAACTATGAGAAGTGGAAAAATTCAAAGTTCTCTCTTTGAGAGAATTCGATTTCGTTAGGGAATAAGTTAAGAGTTATAATTGGAAATATATTTTTGATAAAAGTTTTATTATATAAAAGTGAACATTGTAATTTTTTCTTATCGAAACAGCGTTTGTAATTATTTGAAATTGCAGACTACCAATATCTTTCTTCCATCACTTTATTTGGATTTTTTCATAATTTTTCTATCGTATGCCGAGAGATTAATCGTGTTCTATCAGTTTTCGAATTTAATTTCAAATGAAAAATCGAAATTTTTTGACACACTACTGCATTACTGCGTATCGATGAATCGACAATTTTTATTACATAAGATCAGGAAATTTATTAACCGTTTTCAATGTAATTTCATCAGGGTACAACTTCATAACGGAATAACGAAAGCAATTGTTAATTTCGAATGCGATCCCACGGTTGGGATCGAGTCCTATAATACCAGACGTTAGAATCTCAAGAAAATCTACACAATCTCGCGGCACCCTCTCTCGAGCATCCCCTCTCCCTTCTTCTTCTTCTTCTTCTTCTTCTTCTTCTTCTTCTGCTACGGTAAGGCAAAATGAATGCCGAGATTTTTTAACAAAACTCAAAAGAATCCCCTCGCGCACCACACGGCTATGAAACGAGATATCGTTGAATTCAATCCGCGGCAAATACCCATGGTTTTTCCCCTCCGTGGTAAAGACATTCGAAGGGCATCAAAATGCATCGGGTGCAATTGCACAGCGCGAATACGCCTGTTCCCGGCCCCGTGCAACAAAAGTGAAGCCGGAGATCGACGAGGAAAAGGTAAAAAGGGACGGAGAGAGAGAGAGAAAGGGAGGGAGGGGGAAGGGAGGGAGGGAGGGGAGAGAAGGTGCAGCTGCATCGTGAACACCAGCCCATGCAACGGCAATAAAGTCTAGGAAGTTGCCTAGGCCTGCGAGTCGAGCGTTCTTAGCGACTGCTTCCGGTGCACGCGGGTCCTCCTCGCTTCCGGGCCGACACCGTGAGAGCCTATGTTGCGTTTCGAATCTTTGTTCTCAAGGTCACTTTCCCCACCGTCTATGGCAACATTGTGAGAGGTTACTTTCGTGATCCTGATTAATTAATCGCTGCCATTCGTTGATTATTATTTTGTAGAGTTTGTAGGTAGGTTTTCTTTTTCGTTTTTTTTTAGGATTTAATTGATTGATTGCTATTGCATTCATTGAAGATTTATTGCGATCTTTTTTCTTTTTATTAATTATTATTATAAGTTCGTAATATTTTTGTACTTAAATAAAATTTTTTTTAAACTATTTTCTTTCTTTGTCTACGAATTTTATTGATTTCGAGTCGATTATTAAGTTTATCATGTATTTTTCTGTTGTTCAAGATCGATTAATAAATCTTTGAAGAAAATTAAAAATCTTTTTGAAAAGAAAGCGAAGAAAACATTTTTTTTGATATTATCAATCGTATTAATGCAATATAAGATATCTTATAAAATTTATGATGTACATAAAGTATATATGCTTTAGTCATTGCTGTCTTTTTTGAATAATTGTAATAATAATAATTAAGAAAGAAGTTGATTTTTTCACGAATAATTATTTACAGTGCAAATGATTCAAAGAATTTCGACTCGTTTCGAATCGAACGAATTGTTTCGAAGAAACAGTATCATCATACCGCAATAAAATTTAATCTTTTCCTAGTAACAAGGATTTTATAAAAATCAGAGGAAAAAAAAAATGAAAAACACGAAATTTATCCTTTCATTTTTTTATATTAAATAAAATCCAAGATCGTCGGTTCTATATTTTAAATAAATTTTTTAATCGATACTTTGACAGTTATTTCACGGAAACATATAAATTCTTGTGAATGCAAAGAATAAAATTTTAATGAATCGATTTCAAAAGTAAAAAAAAAAAATTTAAATAAACTTTCAAATTACATAAAAGAATTTATATCTTCGAAGAAACTAATCAAACATTCAAAATTCTTCCGAACTTTTTTTCTCTTTTTAAGGAAGATTCGAAATTGTTCTAAATCTTTCGAAAAGATTTTCGAAGAAAAAGAATTTCAGGATTAAAAGAAACAACAGAGGAAGGCCTGGACGCTCACTTACCCTAATAGGGGGGGCTAATAAAACTAAAGCGTCTAGACAGGCATCGCGATCGTGTTGCCTTATATGTTCACATTTATCCGAGACTCCCGAAAATCAGTTTCACCTTGGCTCTCCATGGTCGTTCTATCGTTTCTTCTGCGGCCGCCTAAATCGTCACGGGTTCATCCCGTCGGTCTCCTCGTCCCCGTCGAGTTTTTCCAGTTTCACGTGGATTGACAGAGACCGACCGACTACCATATAGAGTATCTAGTCGAGACAGTGGCAGGCATGAATGGAGCGCTGCTCGACTGTCGCATCAGTTCTCGAGAAGTCTCGATCGACGTCAGAAAATTGCAAGAAACGTGGTCGTAAAAACGCGGCGAGGGAATCCAATAAACACGAGACGTGTATGAAGTGAATACGAAAGGAGCGTTTTTTGGAGGAAGATGCTTTTTTTCCCCCCTCCTTTTTTTTTATGACGCTCGAATGGATACCGAAACTTGTATACGAGTTGTAACAAAATTGGTACATTTCCACCATTGCGTTCATTTATAAATTTCACAGAAATGAATTTTTCAAATATTATTCCTTCCATCCATCATTTCTAAAATACATCCGAGAATAGCAGAATAATTTTTTAGAACGATTAAAATTATTCAAAATTTTACTATTATATATCTAAAACCAACCATTTACAAGAACTTGAAAAATATTTCAAATTCATTCGTTCAGCAAGGAAAACTTTTCAAAAACGTTCTACAACGAAGAAAAACCAATTCCAGTCTTCCAATATTCCTATCACCATCCTTCTTCTTCGATCGAAATACCTAAAGATATTTACGCGCAGGAAGTTAAAGAAAAAAAAAACCAAATCCGAATGACGATAACGACGAATCCTCCGAAACTTTTACCATACCCATCATACCCGAAAATGGATCGAGCGAGTATATTACGAGCGAACGAATAAATTTTCGAGAAACAATTGATCGGTTCGGTTCCCGAGTGACTGATATCCGTACCTGCGCCACCGGTCTAAGGTCTTCGGCGGCGATCGTGTCGTATCTCTTCCTCCGTTCCTCTCCTCTCGACCCCCTTCTCCCACTCGGCCATCCATACATACATACATACATACGTTCGTCCGTCTGCCTGAGATTCCGTCGGCGAACAGTGAATCACGTCCATTGACTGGACGCCGGCCAGACGGACTGGGCCCGACCATATACAGACTAGATTCACTCGTGTCGTCGGTCGCGCGCGAGCGAGAAGTCGATGCTCTCTGTGCGGCCGTTGAAAAGGGACGAGAGAGAAGGAGAGAGAGGGAGGGAGAGAGAAGGAGAGAAAGGGAGAGAGAGAGAAGAGGCTGGAAGGCACCTCTCTCTGTAGCCGCTTCCTGTCTCTGCGCCAAGCGATGCCATTTGCGTGGCATAATGGGCCGATCGTTCGGACGCCGCGATCGTACAGGTGATCGATCATACGGACCCCTTGCCTCCATTTCTTTTTCGGTTTCGCCTTAATAACAGCTAAGCCCTGCACCCCGGTGTTCCCAGAGTTAATGATACGGGCCGTGGACTAATTAGAGGATCGTGCATTGAAATGACTTTATTGCCACGCCGAGGGTGGGACGGTTTTTTGGGGAGCGGTGGAAATTTGGAAATTTTGGAATATAAATGTTCGGCAATGTTTTTTTGGGATTAAGGCGATCGTCGAGGGAAATAAAATGAACGGTTACTATATGGTTGGTGTTAGAGGTGCGATTGAGATTGAAGTATCCGAATGATGAAACTTTGTAAAAGTAGGAATGAGTTATTACGAGTTTTTCTATAATATCAGATACGTGCATATCGATCATTTCTTATTCGCTTTTGGAATAACTCAAATTAATGGTAATGGTCAAAAATGAAACATTTGCATTGAATTTTTTTCTTATTTTAGCTTTTATTATATTTTCCATATATTAGAGAATTGTATACATATCAGATTAATTATTTATTAATGTATATTTTTAATTCATTCTTCTATATTTTAAATTATCTGTAACTTTGTCTATAGATACATGGTATTTTAGTTAATTATTAAATGATTAAATAAAATATTTCTCAAATTTTAATATATTTATATTTTTTTTTTTACAAGATTTCGTAATGCTTTTAAATTTCTAGAATTTACCAATGAAAAATGATAAATAGCTATAAAAAAATTATGTTCGGAATGTGAAGCCTCTAAAATTTTTTTTATTCTGTTATGCTTTTAATAATAAAGATAATTTTGCAATTTTAATATATTTATAAATCACTAGAGGATAAAAACTTCATTTATCATAAAACTTCGAGCATAATTTCGATTACCAAATTTGTATCCGATCGTTGAAACACTGCAAAATCCTCGTTAATTATGTTCAATAAAATTATATACCGTGCAAGATTTTTGTTCGATAGGTACTTATTCATTTAATTGGTTCATTTTTCAAAAACGTACAAAGTATGAAGAAAAATTAGGGTTCGAAATTTCTAACGATATCGTGCAACACTTTCACTCGTTTTAAGGAGCAGCCAATAAAAGATGACTACAGGGCGCACGAATTGCGGTGAAGGCAGAAATAATTGGAAAATAAAACTGGCGAAGAAGATACAGTGTTTCAAAGGATACGATCGTTCCTGTAATTTGAACCTTACGTCCTGCAAGATGCTCGTGGCACTGATCGATGCAAAGCGATATATAGGGTGCGTCGAAAATTATGGCGCGATCCAGATTGGGATGATTGCTCTTGAAATCCTCCCCTGAGTGTGCATTTAAAATATAATATCCAATAATATTTAATATTTCAATTTCAATATTTAATTTTAACAATGAATCGATATAAGCTCCATACTTTTTTATTTCAAAAATCGATGTAAAAATGCCAGAGAGAGAGAGAATATATAATTTATTTAATTTAATATAATATTTATTCTGTAACAGTAAGTTTCTGTTTTATTTTATTTTATTGAAAAAATTATATTCATTTTTATGATTCTACTAAGATAAATAATTTTAAACGAATAAAACTTTATTTTTATATTCAAAATATATTTTTATCCTTCTCTTTAATTTATTAACAATGTATATATGAAACAATTCTTGCAGTTGAACACACGATATTTCTAACCTAAAGGTTTACAATCAACTACAATGAAGATATAATATCGCAATATTTTCTTTATGAAAAGGGGGGGTCGGCCATTTTTGTTTCTCCATTCATATTTCAAAGATATCACAGTTAAGACCGGATTTCGGATTTCGGATCTCGGCGAAAGAGAGGCGAATCGACATCACTGAAGCGTATCAGAATCGCGCGGCGGATGCATAGAACGAAGAGATTGGTCGAACGAGGTTAGGCCGCTGCATCCGGTCGCAGAAACTGACCTTGACTTGCTCGATCTATTCTTTGGCGATGGACAGAGTGACCACCGAACCGCTTGGGCTATCTAGGCATTCGCCACCTGTCGCGATTCTATCGACAAGAATGATCGACCACAACCGCACCACGATCCATTGCCCTCCAACTTCCTCCCTCTTTCGTCCACTTTTTTATCGAGTGGTGGCGCGCGAGCGCGCTAGACGGTCGCTTCCGTCTGTGACGGAAGCGAGTCGGTGAATTTTTCACGCAGTCAGTCGATAAATCGATGCAAGAGAGGTTTTTGTTAGCATCATCCGGGATATCGATTGGTCACCTCGGTGGAATGAACGAGTTACTTATCGTTCGAGTGGAACATTCGATTGTTCGGCTATTTTTATTTCTAATTTAACAGAGTATCCTGGTAAAAGAGGAGGAGGGATTTATCGCAAGAGATTTGAGAGTTTCAAAATGGTTTCTTTTCTTTTTTTTAAAAATATTACATCTTGTATTAGAAATCGTTTTCTGTATTTTTAATTTATTTTCTTTTTATGGGAAATTATATATATTTTCTTTTCGTAATATAGGATATTTCGTAATATCTATTCGATTTTCTTTGAATTAAAAATATTTCAAATCTAACTGAATCATCATTGTTTATCATTAATTATCAAAAGATTATTAAAATTAGAAATTAAACAATGTTGAAATGTTTTGTTATTGATTTTCTTACGTTTGAATTATTTTTTAAGAATAAAAATTCTGGAATCTATTATTTAATTTTTAAAAGAGGATTATTTTCATTCCAAACACTGACTAATATGAAAATATATAGCAATTATCATTTTGACGAATTTTAAATTCATATAAGATAAAGATAACGATAAATATCTTCAACTTAAACAAAATTTATGAGATGGAAAATATGATATGCAAGAATCAAGGGAACAATCTTTTTAAACTCGAAGTAAATTAGAAAACAGAAAAATGCGTAATTTTCGCATTTTCATCGTGTATTTCGTGTAAAACGCATTACGTAAATGAAAAATCTATGATGAATTAAGAAGAGGAACGCGTCTAGACAGAAGATCTTAAAAGGAACGTTTGTTTTTCTTTGCAGCGACGGGTTCTTCTTGAAGGTAGAGGAGCGGAAAGAAAGAAGAACGGATGAGGCGAGGATCGTATTGAGATTTCTTGAGTTCTGCTATAAAAGACGGATCGTCATGGAAGAAATTCGATTCGAATCGCGAGAATTTCATTGGGCGGTGCATTAAAATGATAGGGTTCGTTCAACCGTGTTTACATTTCATTGCAACTTTGTGACATCGTCCGCGTTTTATCTTGTCTTTATTTATACGTCTCTTCGGACCCTTTCGAAGCTGAAAAGAAACCAATTCCAACCTGGATGAAATCTTTTGTCGCGAAACCGTTTCTGGGAAGCAGTTTCAAGGGCAATTTACAAATTTTTATGATGATCAGACTTTCTTTAACATTCAACATCGTTGTCATTTCGTTTTTATGAGCAATTCCGTGATCCTCTTGCAAAAGCGAGAAATTTTATTTCTTTAATTGTGAAGTAAATAACTCGGTGATTCCATTGTATGTTTCTTTACGTTTTCCTTTTTATCTCCTTTAAGTTTCTTTTAGTAAATAAATATTTATCCTTATGTATTATTTAAAATCAATTATTGACTTATTACAGTCAGTCACAAAAGTTTTTAATAATCATCTTCGAATAACAAATGCGTTATTTATTTTTAAATAAAATTAAATATTAATATTTCAATGTTTTTTCAAGATACAATTTTTTAATAAGATAGTGTAAATATTTAAATTATAAAATGTTTTATTACATTTTCAATGATATTGATTATACTTTTTATTTTATTTCAAACTCAACTTGTCTTGAATATAATTGTTTTATTATTATAACGTCATAATCAGTTAAACATAAAATGCTGTTTTATGTTTAAAATCCGTACTTACGAAATCATTAATTCAATCACTTCTAATCATTTGCTCAAACTCAACCCATCTCCAAACGCAATACCCAAATCAACCCGTAAACCCAATCTCTCCCTACAATCCTCGCTTCATTGCTCGATAAAACCATCCCCATTCCCCGAATTTCAACGCACCCTTCGATCCACCCAATCTCCTCTTACATCCGTCAACATCCCGATCTATCTCAACACCATATTCCCCTTACCATCTCCAAACAAACTATCACTCAAACCATTAAATCCACCTTTCTCTTTTGAAAAAAGAAATATATCAACATCATCAGTTGCATCAAGCACGATGGCAAACTGTCCTTTCCTTTCTTAAAATTGTATCAGAGATCCATCCCTATCCAATCTTTCTTAAAATCATCAAACGAAGCGTGTACAATTTTTTCTCTCTTAAAAAATTATCAATATAAAGGGATCCGAGAAAAAGAAAGGCGAGTCAAAGAGAAAGAACTATCCCCTTCCTTCCCTTTTTTTAAAAATATTATCAAACAAGAATGCGTCTAGGATGGAACGAGCCACCCATCCTCCCTCCACCTTCCTTCCTTCCTTTCTTAAAATTATCAACGAGGTGCATCCAAGACGGTGGGGAGCAGAATTCGGAAGAAGGAAACGGCGAAAGGAAGGACGGAAGGAAGGAAGGGTGCAAGTCCTCCTGGTGGGGGTTCTGGTTGTACCGTTTGAAGGGGATGCGCTGCAAGAAGCGCGTGGTAGGTCCGGCTGCAAAGGTATCGTCACGTGGCCAAGGGGGCGGTACCGTTTTCTCGTGGCCGCCCGGTATAAAAGAGAGACGTAGCACCGGTGCATCCACCAATTACTATTGCACTTTGCCACCGGGACGGAGGCAAGGTCGACCGTTGTACGACCCTCGACTCGAATTGTCTTTACGCGTGTGTGTCACGCTGTCCGCGCTTCTTCTTCTTCTTCTTCTTCTTCTTCTTCTTCTTCCCCGTTCCACCAACTCCATGGGACTGACAACAGCCTGTATCGCCATCGGATAGGGCGTTACTAGGCGCCTAGATGGCAAGGATCTCTCGTGTCACGATCCTTGGGAAAGAGGGGCCGAATTCGCGGTGACCGGTGATCGTATGTGATGTATGCACACGTTTCGTACACAATTATCGCACATTTGCTGCAACAGTGACGTTATTCGCAGTGGGTCGACTATATAAACTGTGTCAACCGATATATATATATGTATATATATATATATATACATATGTATATATATATATACATATATAAAGAGAAGGGATAAGAGAGAAAAGATACTTTTTAGTGACAGAATTATTAATTTTAATTTAATATAGATAAAAAGTTGATAAGATTATAAAATCTCGTAAACGTTCAATTTGCATTCTATTTTTTGTAGCATCTTATTTCGCTCGTCCAAAAATCATCAACCACTGTTTCAGCATAATTGTGCAATTATAATATAAACATAGCCGCGAACGATTTTTGGAACCCGAAAGAATTCGATCTTAGGGGATACCGTGTCCCATCTGCCTCGTAAAAGTCTGCCTCCTCGTACTCGTTCGAGGGTGCTGGGTAAGCGTTAACCCTTTGCTGGAAAGGACGACAATCTTAGGGGAGTGGGGGAGAGATGATTCTTCGCTACTTGGTTCTTTGGTAGCTTGATGTTTCTAACGGTGTTGGTTTATCGTTTATATACTAATGTTTAAGTCGTCTTTTTGTTTTTTCCTAATTCGGAAAAATGGAAAGGGTTTTTGATTGCTCTTTTTAATAATTTGGATAATATTGTTTTTATGATTTGTAATTGTGATAATTTCTGTGATAATTACTGGTTAGATTGCTCTTTAATTTCTCTTTGATTCTTCGATTCGAGAAAGGAAAGTTTTGTTATGACGTTATTGGATATAAAATAACTTATTTCTTGCTTTTTCATGACTAAAAAATGCATGACGTTATTATGTTTTGTAGTTTGTTTATATATAGATTTTTTATTTGGTAGTTTGATGTTAAATTTTGACACTTTTTTATAATTATTATGTAAATATTATGCACATATTATAATTACATTTATGTTAAAAAGTAAAATTTTCCTTTTTTAATTCTTTTTAATTTTTTCCTCTAATCGGAATATTCGTCGTAAAATAATTAAATAGTCGCGTTCAAACTATTTTTATATAAAAGAATTAATAATTATCGATCAATTTTTAATTTAAAAATATTGTAAAATCACAAAATACAATTTACTGAAGTAATTCATCAGTCAAACGAAGCAACGATTCGATTAAGTGGAATACTGCAAAAAAAAAAAAAAAAAAATAAACGAAATATTAAATCCAAGAAAGAATCTATTATTTATCAAAAATACAACGAAAAACGTGGACAAAGTTGCAAAGAGTCAAGAAATGACTGGGGATTAAGATAATCGCTAAAGCTGAAGCAATCGAAAACTTTCTATACTTTCTCATGCACAATTTTATTTTCAAACTAAAATATATAATCCACGATAAAACTGATAACCATCATTAACCACCGAGGGAAGTAGCAAGAAAACAGAATGGACCCATTGAGTGGAAACGGAAACTGAAGAAGCGAAACCGAAACGAGTGAAAGGAGAAACACGATTCTCGATCGTCGACTCTATTGTTTTCTCTGACTACCACTATTATTATTCACGGGGAAAAACGTAGAAGTAAGATTGTAGAAAGATCGACTGAAAAACGATTCTAAAAACGAACACGAGTTAAAAGTGTCGTAATTTTCTTTTCTTTTCTTTCTTCTCTTCTTTTCTACAAAATTTGGAAGTTTCAAAATTTATCATTCAGGTGCTTTTAACGAATATATCATTTGTGAGAAGTACAATATTGTAAATGAAGTATAATTGGCACGATTTTACAAGTGTGGAAATCAATTATAGAAATATCTGGAAAATTTGAAGCAACAAGTACGTAATCGCATTTTTACTTATTAATTTTAACGATTTAAAAGATGGAAAATGAATTTTCAATTCTTGAATATTTCCTTATATATTTGATATTTAACATTCGTTATAAAGAAATTTTTAAACCTAATAACGTTTTATAATTTGACACAATAGCGAATCCAAATGAACAAACTATAAATGTACTTTTCAGACATCTTTTCCAAAGAATCGTAAAATTCTTCAAAATTCATTTCTATCTCTAAAATTCTCATTATCGTAACCTGTATTATTATTATTAATAATATTCGCCGGCAATTTTGTTGATGAAAAAAAAAAAAGAAAAAAAAGAAAAGAAAAAATGACGGCAATTAAAACGAAAAATTGTTATCGCGAAAAATTATTCGTGAAACGCGCACGAAACGAAAACTGTTTACCCCGATACTCTCGATTTACGCTCGAACGCGGGAGAGATCGTCTTTCGTCGCACTTGCAATTTCTTTCCCCTCTTCGCCGCGCGACGCAAAAAGAATCCGAAAAATCCGTCATCGGAGGGACGAGAGTTAACGACCCTCGACGAGGGAACAAAGAAGACACTCTCGGCCACTTTTCCTTTTCTACCGCCCCCCTCCCCCACCCCTCCGAGCCCCACTCCACCCGGTCGAAAAAGGAGGCCTTACACAATTTATGCATCCGAAACAAACAGAAACGCGGCTATACTATAAATATCGCGGAACCGGGCAAAAAATATCCTCACGGTGGGACCCGTGATCCACCTTCTCCTCCGTCCTCCGGCGGAATCGAATCTCCCGCGGCGTGCACAACACACTTTCCTCCTACCTTGTACAGATACAAATACCGGAAGTAAAACCAGAAGAAGAAGAAGAAGAAGAAGAAGAGGAGGAGGAGGAAGGGGCTATCGCGTACAGCGATAGCCGGGCCCCGACAAAGGGGGCGCATCGCAAAAAAGAAGGGAAGGACGAAAAAGAGGAGGAGGGGGGAGGCGAAGACGAAGGGAAGGAAGAAGCACGGTGGAATTGCGACGCATTCGGAAAAGCGATGAAAGAAAGTAGGAAGAGACAAGGAGGAGGCACGAAGCGGGGAAAGTAATGAAGGGAGACGGAAAAGGAGAGAGAGAGAGAGAGGAGAAAAGATAAAGAGGAAGGAAAGCGTAGGAGGTATCGGGCGCGTAAGAGAGTGTAAAAGAACGAGGCGATGGAGCCACGAGGAGGAAGGAAGGAAGGCAGTGTCCGGAGGGGAGGGGAGGGGGAGGGTGGCGGTGAAGGGAGGATGGCAAAGAATCAGCGAGGAGAAGGAGAAAAGAAGGAAGAGGAGTAGGAGTAGACTAAGGAGAAGGAGTATGCTCGAGGAGAGGTCGTGGAGAGAAGGAGGCGAAACATGCAATGCATGCATGCATGCATGAGACAGGCAGGCGGACAAACAGGCAAGGCATACAGGCAGATATAGAGGAGGCAGGCACAGGCAAGGCATAGAGGCATACAGGCAGATAGGCGAGCCGGTGCCGCCGCCGCAGCCGCAGCCGCGATCGCGCGCTTCAAGAAGGGAAGTGGGGACACAACATAACACAGCGCGGCCGCGTGTGCAGACCGCTTTTGCAGAGCTTCGCTCGGCACACGGGGAAACGTTCCGCCTTGTATACTGCTGCTGCTGGCTGCTGGCTGCTGCTACTAGCTGCTGCTGCTGCTGCTGCTGCTGCTGCTGCCGCTGCTGCCTGCCGACTGTCGACTGTCGACTGCTACTCTCAGTCTGCCGGGCGGCCTCGTGCGCGCTTGGTTTCCATCTGACGAATCTGCGCGCCACGAAACTACCCGCGCTCGTTCTCGAGACCCGGAACGGTCGAGCGGACCCGCGATTACGAACGAGAATATAAAGAGAGTAAAAAAAGCGAGGGAACGAACGAACGGACGCAACGAACGACTCCTCGTCGTCGTCGTCGTCGTCTTCGTCGTCGTCTTCGTCACTCGGTCGAGATAAGATCGGGAGAGGTGATCGTCGTCACTCGTTGGCGGACGATCGACGAGGACGATCCGTGAGTGAGGCAGGTCGAGGGAGCCGGCTCGTGCTCCAATCGTTCGCGAGCAGAGGCCCTCGCCAGGCAAAGATACGCGTTTCGCGCCTTATCGTGTCCACGTGTCGCGGCGGACGTTTCGAGATTAACCTTACGAGTAACCGGTCACGAGGACTAACAGGAGTAAGAAAGAGAGGAAGGAGATAGGAGAGGAGAAGGATCGAGATGGTACACACGGATGGTGCGTCGTTGTGACATGTGTCAGACGATCGACATGAGACGACTTGTAATTTGGAAGACGCGTGCCCCTTGAAGGAAAAAAGACCAAATATATATATATATATATGTATGTATGTATGTATGTGTGTACGTATGTACATACATATATGTATATATGCGTACGGAGCTCGAGAAAGTACGCGATTGGTGGTGCACACACGGTGACAGGACAGAATATTGTTGGGTGCTGCTCTAGGCTGGGGACCGTTTGCCGGAACGAAACGGAACGGAAACACGTCGCCTCTTCTACAGGTGTTTCGAATCGATTCCTCGGCTTCCACCGAACGCCCTTTTCCCCTCTCGGCCTCTCGGCGGCGTGCTTCACCTCGTGGATGGTGTGACTGTTCAGTGAGTTTCCTTGGCCGGACACGTGATCCGCAACACGGGCCCTGCTCGCTCCTCGTCGTCGCGTGCAGTTTCTCTCGCGCTCACCGCTCGTGAAGTTTCACCGGAGGAGGAATTAATCGCGCATTCGACGGGATATTCGGGGAAGGGGATTAATAATAACTTGGATAATAATAAAATCGAAGTCGTCACCGAAACGAACTTGACACAGTGTCACCATTTCTTCTCTTCTCGTCGAATCGTTGCTTCGAATCGTTCGCTCCCCCGAGTGTGGGATCGAGTAGGAGGAAACGAGTGAGGGAAGGAAACGGATATATTTCGAATACTCGACAGTCGTGTGTCGTCCTTGTGAAACTTTCTCGCGGGAATGCGAGCGACATTAATCGCGTGGCAATCGGGTGTGCGCCTTGTAGCCGCGTGACACCGATTCCTCGGTGTTCGGATTTTGGGGCCTCGAGTTTCATCGTCGCGGGCAGATGGGACGATAAGAGAAACGAGGAGGAAATACTCTCTTTTTTTTTTCTTCGAACTGTAACGCGTATAGTCCATCTAATCGTTGGTGCAGTATCGTTAAACGCCTAATATATATACATATACATATATATATTTACACGTATATCGTATAAGGAGGAACGAGTAGCAAGTGATAGAAGTGGAGAGGAAAGGGAGACGGATCGTGGTTGTAAACGATCGAACGTTTCGTCGAAACGGTGTGTTAAATGACGAGGTGGTCCAAGAGGTGGAGGTGGTGGCGGCCCGGTAATACGTGGTAAAACGTTCGGGGCGAGAGAAAAGTTTCGGGGAAGGACAGGGTCGCCACCGCACGGGGAAGAAGCGACAGCGGCGTGGCAGATGAGATGTGAAGCACGAGGACTACGCGGCGTGGAGCTGGCGGGAGCGAAGGCGGAAGTTGAGAAGCCGAAGCTGCCGAAGGCGGTTGCAGGGGCGGCAGCAGCTCGAGGGGGCACCTGGCGGGGGCCGCCTGAGATGACGACCCTGCGACGGGGTATCGTGGCACCCCGGTACAATACTTACGTTCTGGTTTCGTTGATCGGACTGTTGCTTCAGACCCAGTCTGCAACGGGTGAGTGATTGTTTATTTGTCGACTAGCTCGTTCTTCGACGGTAGTGTTATTTTATATTTTTGATCGAAGCGGAGCAACGAGCTTTTGCTCGACTTTTCCTCGATTTTAGACTCTATCGAGAGAAATGTAAAAGCTAGGATTGTAAAGGATTGCTTTGTAAATTAATAGATGAGCCGTAATTGATATCTTTGCATGCTTTTTATATCTTTTTCGTCTCGATGAATATACGTAATGAATTGATAATTTTATTATCAATAGTTTAAATAAAATGTGCAAAATTATTTTATATTTTCATTATCATAGAGAATCGTTCATTCTCTACAGGAAATGTTCGTGTTTCAAGTATTTAGTATTCAAAGGATTAAGTAATGAATAGTTAAAGACAATACAAGATAAGACTTTTACACGTTGAATCAAATTTATAAAGGAAATGGAATAATTTTAATTTATACCATTTTTTTTTTTATTTTGATTCTTGACAATGATTGTTAGTTTTTCTATTTTCGAGTAGTTGTTTGATAGAATATATACTCAATTATTGCATTCTAGAAATAGACAAAAAATTATTGATACGTATTAAAAACAAGAAAATTTATTGAAAAATTTCAATTACGGAAATTCCATTTAATTAGTGACAAGAAAGAAGATAAAATAAAAATAAAATAAAGAAAATGAAATACAATAATAAAGAAGGAAAGAAAGAGGAAAAACAAAATTCATCGAAACCATACTGAGCTCCATAATTCAAGGATGGTGATGTAAAAAGCTCACCCCGATTAATCGATAAAAATCAATGTCCCAAATTTCTCGCTTCGCATTGGCTGTATTAAGATGCAGCTGCTCGATATCATAAAAATGTCAGGATATTTCGGAAAAGTAGAACAATTTTGCAGGTTGTTCGTATTTGTACACCTACATTTTTTATTTTTATGCGAGAGATATTCATTATTCCACTTTTACCGTAATAATTATCATTGGATTGCACAAAAATCAGCACAAATAATTTAGATACGTTAAAAATATTGGAGCTCGTGATGTTTTTTATATTCCTTAAATTTACTGTTAATTATGAACAGCTATCGATATAGTTAATAAATGTCACACGATCATATATATTTATTGATAATAAAATATATTTATTGAAGTTTTAATATCATGTCTGTACATAAAACTGTACAGAAAATTTAAATAATTGAATTATTCATATATTCAAAAAATCAAAAATAATGAGAATAATAGAATTTATACTCGTAATAAAAGTGTTCTAATATCTTTGAGCGACAATATGATATGACATCTTAGTTTCCTTCTAAAAATTAATGTCACGTGTATGACAAATATTGCTTTTGAAATATATATATATATAATATATGAAATTTGTTTATATACATGTAACTATGACATATAAAGAACGAATTACATTTTACTATATTATTACATATATCATTACGTTTTTATCCTTTTTTATTTTTTTTATTATGAAATACTACACTATCTTTTTTTATTATGAAATTACTATAATTAAAGCGAGGAAAGTTGCGGTTGACTTTCTTTCTAATCAATGATAACGAACGTATTAAGACGACTATCTTCTTATTAATATGATGCTTATTGCATTATGTTAGCATATATTAAATAACGATTTATAATTTGTATAATTTGTAGTTATAATATAAAGTTTATTACTCATAATATAATATAAATTTCGAATGTACGAAAATTAACCTATCTTCTTCACATTTTATATTTCAACAATATTTATAAAATTATTTATAAATTGTTATTACATGTAACAAGGATTAGATAAATGTTTGAATTGTATTATTATTATTATAAATTTACGATTATTATAAAATATGCAATAAAACATAATAACAAAAATTGATGTATCCATTTTTCAATATAAGTATATAAGTGAAATTTAGATATTTACAAAAGATAAAATGTCTATAGTTATATAGTTAAAGAAAGAAGAAAAAAGAAAATTTATGATGTATTAAATCTTTTATAACTCAAAGATGATGTAACGTAATATATCATTTGGCCCATTTTATCATCTTCTTTAACGCCAATTTCTTTTCAATGGAAATAGGATAAAATATGACGTATAGATTTATGATATTTTCTTCTCTTGTAATGACAATTTCTTGTAAAATATAGTTACTACATATTACAAATTTTTCCGATCCAAATTTCTATTTCTCTCTTCGTTTAATATTAAAAAGTTAAAAAAAAAGAAAGAATTAAAAATTTAATATAAATGAAAATTTATATAAAATACGCCAATGAACTTTTAGAAAGAAAGATCGTAACTTTAAAAATATCGTAATTTTTCTTCCATTCTAAAATTAGACTGATCATAGATTTATTAAGAAAATATTCGTCTTAAAAAAACTTTTATTCCTATCTCGTAGAGATGGAACGTACATCGAGATTATTAATCAGCATGTTTCTTTTTTAACAATAATCATTTGAAATATTTGTCACTTGTATCTTTTATATTATCGATACACGTTCCTTCAATTATATTCTGAAAAAATTTTAATGCATCACACTTATTTTTATCCTTTTTATTATACCTCTATCTAACTTGTAATATCGAAATTTATATTCAATATCTGTTCGAAAATACTGGGAAAATTATCATCTTTGCAAAAACTATGATACAAAATTTCGATAAGGAAAATGCATCGAGATCGATTCGTTTAATCGAAAACCTTTCCTCCCTCTATCCATCGCAATCAATTACCGGACACTTTGCAAACGCGACAATAGTTAACGTCTAATGACAACTGGCGTTGACGTAACTCGAAACCAGGGTGTGTTCCGATTGTTATATACCAGGACTCCAATTCTCGTTACGCAAACAACGCGGAACAATCGATCAATCGAATTGTTTATTTATCGCGAAGTTTAGAATAAAGTGTGTCACCATCAACTCTCTGCCTTCTCTTCGATTCGATTCGGTTTGATCGCATTGTCGATTCGTTCCGATTTTAAAACGTAACAGGTAGACTAGAGGGTGGGTACATACTTATTTTCGTTTCGTTTCGTTTATTTTCGCTACTTCCTGCCGAGAGATTACGAGGAACATCGCCGGGGAAAAGAATTGGTCGAGGTATTCACGTGAATGTTACGAAATGAATTTATATTGATGATGAGAGGCATGCGCGTTATTTAATACGTTGAATAAGCCTGATGTACATCATATTATTTCGAGAAATGTTCTAAATATTTCTTTTCTGGATGGGTAATCTTTGAAAAAAACCTTTCTTCTTTGCTTCGGATTTAGAATAAAGATGTTTTCAGGAAGATATTCGTGCAATTTCGATATAAAGGGGAACGAGTGGTAATAACTGCGATTTTTTAAAATAATACTTTCGTTTTTATATCGTCGAATTGTTGTAAAGAGATTACACGTTACTCGTGTTACTGGAGGAATGTTTATTTTTACATTTATCATACATTTGGACTACCGAATAATTTATCAAATTGTTAAATCATTAAATAACATCAACAGAAATATTTAATAATGAGATTACATGGCAATTGATACAAGTAAAATATAATTTTACGAAGAAATTTCGAAAATACGTTAGAAATGATATTTCAAGAGCAAGTTAAAATAATTATCGAATAAAAAGTGATTTTTTTTTTACCAAGATACCATTTAAATTAGAAAATTTTTATAATTAGTCGGATTACTAGTAAAATGTTTTATACAGATAATGTAAATTATATCGTTCGACATTAATAGAGTTAAGCGTTTAATGGTTTTTATTTATAAGCGGCAAAATACTTGCGATTCAAGGTTCTTAAATTAAAAAAGTGGACGTGTAGTGGCGACCAGTTGGATTGCATCTGCCGCAAGATAATTACATTGATAATTACATTCGTTGCAAAGGAACTACTTATTGTAAAGGATGCGATAAAGGGGTTTCGACGCGAAAGAAAATCGCAAATAAGACGATATGTAGGATACAGCTGTGCATATACCTATAATAATCCACCTATTAAAGTATTTTCTACTTAATATTATCTTTGGCAATGCAGATATGGGAAAAGTACCATTACTTGAAAAGCAATTATCTAAATGTTCTAATCGAATGTCGTATTATACAAATATTTTACAAATTGATTGTTTCGAATTAAATCTATTTTATTATTCCGAATAAGTATATTTTCTTCGGTGAAGTAACGAAAACGAGAACTCTAATTCAGAGGAAAAATTGAAAATATTTTTAAAATTGTTATATCATATAGATACCCTTTGCTCGGATGATCATTAATATTATCATTTCTTATTATAATTTTTAATTTTATTTATCATATTTAAATATAATCCGATAACCATTGTGTCTTCGTGTTAATTTAAATTTTATATTATATTAATAATTAAATTATTAGGTCCTATTACGTTTCCTTTTATGGATAAAGTATAGACAAAATACATTGTTCCCATCAAATAGTTGCCATTGTTAAATTACTGCACACTGTCATCGAATCCAGTTGTGGCACAACTGCAAAAGCGTTAAATGTTTTTACCTCGTGGCAAGCCACGCTAGTCCGTGTTCTCGTTCTATTATTGTCTACTTTGCACGTAATTTAAAACGGCTGCTAATCGACCAAGTGTCGTGAATTACGAGATCTCAGCCACCCGTACAAAAGAAATCGTACCCCTTCCTTAAAACGCTGTACCTACACTAAGGCAGAAATCCAGAAATGTATATTTTATTCCCTAACGATTATTTCGGTGTCGTAAACCGAAGTAACCGAGACAGAGAAAGCAAGTTTTGCAGCATGCTAAGAGGAATATGCGAATAAGCGAGAAATTGTCATAATTGAAAAGGACGTCTTGGCGAGTGGACTGTGTCGAACAATTTATTTTTACTAGACGTATGGAATTCGTGACGCTGTTTGGGAAAGTTGCTCCAAAGATTCTGAGCGCTTTCACGATATTAGGAATTCGAAATTTAAAATTTTTAAACTTTTCGATTGAAATTTAGAAGAAGAAGGAGAAAGAATATAAATTCAAATACGATGATAATATTTTAAAAATTAACAATATAATTTTATAAATTGATAAGGAACAAAATTTTTAAAATTAACATAGCACAATGATGGATTAATTACGAATATTCTCCCCTCCTCTAAAATTTTATATAATTTTCGAAAAAGATATTGGATAAATATAAAAATATTTAAAGAAAATAATAGATTTAAACAATGAGACTATTCTCCGGTTGATTTTTCTTTTCTTTTTTTTTTTTTTCGTTTCAATGAGAACGGTCTTAATGTTTCTAACGAGGACGATTAGCTCATAGACAATGATACGTCGTGAAATCGAACTTAATCATCTAATGCAATTAATTGGATTTGATTCAGTAATGCTTAATAGATCGTATTATTTGACGCGACGTTTGCGTCATCGTGGTTAGTCTCATTTTTCTTTTTTTTTTTGTATTACGAATAAACAGTGCAAAAATTTACAAACGATTATTCGATTTTTCTCAGTTTTGTCTTTGCTATTTTTCGACTTTCGTTTCCAAGATTTCCTTTTTTTATATATTATTAAATACACAAATAAGAGAGGATAATTTCGCGTTACTGAGAAAGTTTCGAGCGAAACTGCAAGCTTGTTTTGTTTATAATCAAAGATTTTTAAATAAACGGATTAGAGAGATATAGAAAATTTTGAAAAAAATTGGATAAACAGCAATCGTAGACTAAATAATTTTCTTTTTATATTTATAACAGTTTATTCGTGATTCGTTCAATCTAAATTCCATATTTAAATTACCTTTTAATTTACGAACTAATAATAATAACAATTAACAAATTATTAAATTACAAAATTTTCTTTCAAAATTTCATAACTTATATTAATAACAATACATGATTTATCACACCTGGAACCGAATCTTCAAAATTTTATACATCAATAGTTTAAATCTATAATAAAATTTCTCTCAATACTCGAACATAAAAGGATTAAATCTCGCGAAGAAACCTGTCACAAAAAAAAAAAAAAAGAAAATGAAAGAAAGACAATCTTCCCTTTCATCATCTTATCTTATCCTTGCCCCGTATCGATCGATCGATCCAATTCGATCCACGCACTTTATAAATAATAGAGCAACCACCATTATACCATTTCCGCTTATCGATCGCTTGTCACGCGAGAGGAAAACGCATCTCGAAGGTCTGTGATGCCGGCCGGCATCCACGACGCGATGGACAATCGCGAGCGACGATCGCCAATTATCCGCGCGGTGCCGGCGAAATTAGTGGCGTTGATGCGCGCTGGGTCGGGCATGGAAACGCGTGGTCGCTCGCCTTCGGACAGGCGATAAAGTGCGAATTAATTCAGCGTTAATTCCACGCCTGCCGGCTTCCACCGCCGCGGGGAAAACGCGCACGGCCCGATGAAAACCGAAACTTCATTAAGTTCGACTTCATAATTCGTTTCGTTTAACGACAATGTTCCCGGCCTATTTTCGCAATATGGAACGGATTGTCGAAAGGGAAGGATTTTCATCCTTTCGAGCTGTTTAATTTCGATCGTTGCTGATTGTGATGTTTGCATATTGAAGGAAGATAGTGAACGAAAAAAAGAGGGAATAGATATCTGTTATATGTGTAGAAAAATTAACGATGGTGTGTAATTATATAAATTAGCGATTTTTTAAAATTTTAATATCTTATCACTAAAATAAGAAATCATTAATTTTTATGAAATAATGGAAATATTTGGTATCCCTCTGTTTCAGTGACAAAATAAAACTTTTTAAAAAATGATATCGACAAAATTCTTACGTCGAGTACATGGGATTATTACAAATCAAAGTTGCAAATAATAAATTCCCAAGAATCAATAATTTTTAAATCTTCATCTTGAGTTCGGAAGCGTAAGATTATGGTTCAGCATTCCGTCGAAACGGCAAAGGTTAAAGGATCGTTTGCTTTAAGTCTGCTACGACCTCTGAATCTTTTACGATCCCATTGCGTTCTCGTTTTGGTAAACAACAGTTAAAAGTAAGTTCTTAAAGTAGATAAACGTGATGTTGAAGCATTAAAGGAGAAGATACAATATCGTAACAATACTTTATCTTTATAATCTTTAATAGTTGATAAATCGTTACCAAATATAATAAACAACAGTGACTCAAATTTAAAAATGTTTCCAAGATAACGAAATCTTATATCAATTTTTTATCAATGATATTTCGAGTATTCAACCATTGATACAAGGATATATACGAAAAACGAAAATTCAAATTTGCTTCGTCGATCAAGAAGCAACAACCGACAAGCAAAAGAAGAAAAGAAACGAACGAATGAAAAGAACGAAAAAGAGAAAATCCCAAAAACTACCGTGGAGGAAGTGAACCTAACCAATAGGATCAACTAGAATGAAAGAGAAAGTGTCGTTTTACCAAATCTTCAGCGTCAGACGAGGTCGATCGTTCTGTAGGGGGTTGATACAGAAGCTCGACGTAGCAAGGTTGATTGTAAGTATAATTGCAAAAGAGACACGGACGAAAGGAGAGGGTGAGGGGGCACGACGAAACAGAAAAAGAAGGAGAGAGAGAGAGAGAGAGAGAGAGAGAGAGAGAGAGAGAGAGAGAGAGATAAAGAAAAAAGAACACGGAAAGAGAAAGGGAGATGGAGAACTAGAGGGAATCGAAGTGATCCGAGACGACGAAACACAGGGACGAAGGGGGAAGAAAGAAGTCGAGGGGGCAGCGGTCGTTGGAAGGGAGGAGAGAGAGAAAGAGGGACACAGAGGCGGAGAGAAAGAGCAAAGGGTGGGAGGGGGAGAAAGCCTGGTGTAATGGAGGAACCAGTTTGCGGGTCAGTGCTCCGCATCAGCGAGTGGAGCTTCAGAGACTGTAGACGCGAGGACGATGCCACCGGGCGAAAGAAGGACGGGGCAGAGGGATCCTGTAGGTCCTCGAACAGGGACGCGAGGGAGGAACGAAGGGCCAGAGAGGCAGATAGGGGGGCCAGAAGGGCCTGGCGAGTCGCGAAGCCGCTCTCTCGACCGAGAGAGAGAGCAAAGGAGTGTAGGGCCAGCCTGACCAGCGTGAACTACGCGCGAGGGAGAGGACTCTCCACCTTGGTCTGGCTGCTCCCTCTCTCTCTCTTTCTCTCTCTCTTTGCTCTGGCGCCATTTTCCTGTCGACCGAAACAAACCAACATCCTTGGCTGCCTTTCGAAAAAGAAGAAGAAGAAAAAAAAAGAAAGGAAGAAAGGGGAGGCTTTCCGCCCTCGTCACGACGACCGACGAAGGGGAACTCCAGAGTCTCCTTGGCCCCGTCACAGAGGGAGGAGTAGCAGAGGCCTTTTCGCCGCTCGTCTCGGCGACCGCGAATCGTAGACGTCGGCGACCGATGATGGTGCTTTTGGATACTCGCGACTGTATATAGGGGGCAGGGGGGGATTTCAGAGATCTCGAGATCTCTGGCGCGACTGACGACTTGTCCATTATCGTTTCAGGAATTCAATTGGGAGAGAAGTGTGGCGTTCAGTTGAGGGGGGGTTGGGAGATGAGATGGTGGAGAGTATTTTTAGGGATATCGGTGGATTAGCTGGATGAACCGGTTTACGCGTTATTGAATACAATTTTCATTGTAATTAGTCAATAAATAAATGTTTCGTTCATTTTGCAAATTGTAACTATGATGAATTATAACATGGAAAAATAATATTGATATGAAATATATATATTGAGTCGAAGTGTAATAATTGTATTTAATAATTAATAAATATCTTTCAGATCGAGCAATTATTCTGAAATCAATAAGGTTCAGTGCTATTTAAGAACGTTGTAATAAACTTGGATTTATATAAAGACAATTTTATTAACAATTTTATATATATTTTGATAAGACGATGCTTTTTTCTTCCTTGAATTTTATGAGTTTGTTTGAATGGTGATATTGATTTATCTCAGAAACATAACATGTTTGGAGTTGTACCGGGATTGAGGAAATGTATTTTGGATTGATAAATGTTGACAGGAAAAGAAAAAGATTTGAAGAAAATGCAAAGTATGTTGTTTAAACAAATTGCATAACGGTTTTTTATAAAGGTAATAGGGAATAGATTGCGAAGTAACACAGAACGGAATTGTTCAACCGTTATACAAAGCAGTATTCAGTTTCCTCGTTAACTCCTTTCGCTCCAAATGACAAATAGGTTGGCGTTAAAACTGCTCAAGGCATCGACCTGGTTTTTACACTATTGCAACGTCACTTTAAGTGTATAGGAATTAAAGCATTATCGTGCAGTGGTCAGTTCAAAGGTGTTGCGTAACCGAACGAAGATATCATTTGTTACAACAAACTTTTATTTCGTTTTTACGCTTTCTAGGTATAAAGTGAAATAATTGTTCGAAAGTAAAATATCTTTCTGATTAGGCTGGCAACACTTGTATGTGAGGAATTAATTGAAATAAAATATATGCATGTCAATTTATTATATATCTAATTATTTTCGTCACATAGATTTCTATTATATTTGTTTTCATATTGGAAACGATATAAGGATTTATTCACTATTCACTTCTTCGATTTTGTACGAAATTTTCAGATATTAAATTTCCTAAATTCTTGAAATCTTTTTCTTTATTACTCTGTAGATATATGTTAATTATTATAAAAAGTATAAATAGGAATAATTTTAGATTAAAAAGTTCTTCTTTTTTCTGGAGAGTGTAAAACGTTCATGTTATTAATTTGAATGAAATTTCGAACACTGTTCATTTTACCTAAAACTGATTTCTCAATTAAAATATTCGTGGAAATTTAATATCTTTCATTCATGAATTTCTTCAATGCATCATCAATTAAATAGTTTATCTTGACTTTGAACAAAACAACAAAATATCTCTATTCGAATTCATTTTCAAAATTTTCTAAAAATCCTGAATTCACAATCTAATTTAATTGCACGTAACCCAATAAACGAAGCATATTCAATCTTTCTCGCTTATTTAGAAAAACTAATTATATACAGCGTGAAGAGTAAGCGAAGATCGAAGAAAGAAAAGAAAAGGAAAAGAAAGAAAAAAGCTTGCTGCCAACCTCACGGAACGAAAGCGCGGTCTTCCGCGTAGCTCCTCGGGAGCGGCAATCGGCTGCATCACATATTGTAAGTGATCACGTTTGCACGTCGTAAATATGGCCGTTCGCGTGTACCCTCTGTCGATCTTATTGATCGTGCCGGATCGCAAACGTTTCATCAGGTTCGTTAACGTCGACGAAAATATTTTTAATTTCCTCAACTTCTCGTTGCTAAGCCTTAGATCACTTGACAGTGACTGTTAGATATAATCCTCGTGTTCGTTATATTTTTAGTAAAATCGGCTGCTTTACGTAATCAACCATTCGCCCGGGATATTTTTCGTCGACGTTGATCGAACAAGTTTTTTCGTTTCAAACGATCAGTTGGATGGCTAAATGTACTCGTTTCGTTGTTAGACGCTTGACATCAGGAATTTTTTATTATTATCAGAAATAATTGTCTATTTTTATCTATTTTTTTTTCTTGAATATCATGGATCAAGGCATGAATAAATTAATATTCAGTTTTAGATATACGAATGAAACAATGTGGATTACAGTTCAGGGAAGATTCTAAAATTATCAAATAAAATTGTTACAATTTAATTTATTTCTAAATTAAAACGACATCTTTCATTAAAAAATTTAAAAAATTTGGTTAATTATACAAAGCAATGTTGAAAAATGTAAAGTATTATCTATTACTATTCGAAAATCATATTTTTTAGTTAATTATTGCCCTTCGATACAAATATGATTATATGTTTTATTCAATTATTTTTTTTTACTAAAATCATTAATACTATCTTGTGTTTACAATTAAATTATTAAGTTAATATCTATTAATGATTATATAATTATATATGATATATAAATTTGGAACTTTTGAAATAATATAAAACATTCATATTTACTCGAAGACTAGAAAGCATAGTTTCCTAGTTCTACGAGGGAAAATTTATAGTCAATCGTAATTTTTTCTTCAAATTTATGAACGAAGAAAATCTGATTATAGAAGATTAATATTCGTTCTATCTACTTATATCTTGAGTTATACATACGTACAACGATCTCAATCTCTTCAATAACTTGAGAAAATTCAATTCAGATTCAATCAACAACGCCTTGAAAACTTGGAGGTTTTAAAGTTTTCTAAACACTATGCAAATAAACATCGCGTGTTAGGCGCGAACAAATCACGATTCTAAAATCAATTATGTCGCAGCACCGTCGGACACCGATATCGAGAGATCGAATCGAACGATCGCGAAAAATAACGGACTGTATATATATGCTTTGAAACGGCGCGGCATTACGTAAAATTATGCCAATGCGAGTTCTTTAGCTTGCACTTTGAACGAGTCAGTGGGTGGTATGATATTTGTACAGTTTCTCGAAGAGAATTATTGCTTTCTTGAATCAATTTCAGTTTCTTACTTCTTTTCTTTCTTTTTTTATTCTACTTATTCTACTTATTTTTCTATTCAAATCTGGAGAACGTACATTTATTTACACGTTATTATTTGACGTAGAATATCGAACGTACAATTCCTTGAATATACTTCCGTACAATACACATTTTATATCTACTTATCGTTAGATAAGGGAATACGATTTTTCACGAATCGTAAATTTGGAATTAGAAAATTTATAATTTATAATTTTCAAAAATGTAATAACAATATATAATAATATCCTCGAGAAAGGAGAGAATATAATTTTAATTGGAATTTTTATTCGATCATCAAGTCGTTGAATAATTCTTACGACATAAGTATGCAAATTTTTAAAAAAAATATTTGATATCATCATACAGAATATATAGAATATACGTGATGACATTATAATCTATATCTTTCTCCGTATAATTTACAAGTTAATGATCAATTGATCGATTATTATTTTTCATTTAAGAAAGATCGCAAGTTATAAAATTTTAATGAAAATACCGCATGATAAAATACGATACTTCGGACAAGTATCAATGATCAATAATATAAGAATTTTAAATTTTGCTCAATGTTCGAACTCGAGGCGAAAAGAAAAAATTCAAAGTACCCGCCACGATGGTTTAGAAAAAGCGGGAATCGAAGTCGAAACTGCTTAGTGAAAATGGAGAATCCTGTTCAAGGATAAGAAACAATAACGCGAGTTCGAGCGCAGTTTTCTGAAACTTAGGCGAAACCGAACGGACAACGCGACTGGTTCTCTGTACCTAAGCCGTGTTTATGTATGTCCCGTGTACACACGTATCGGATTAGCACTTTGACTTGGAGGCCTTTAATATGAGTAGCGTAGCAAAAACAGACCGACATGCATGGCCGAAGGCGCAGTCTGCGGTGATGATGAGGTTGCGATAAAACACTCGAGTTATGCGCGCGCGTGCGGTTAGTTTCAAGTTCCAACAACGAGAGTGATTACTCGAAAACCTGCACGATAAAACCGACGTTATCGCGGCAAGTAGTAGAAATGGGTGCTCGTTGTATATTGTGGGAATAGGATTCGATTTCTCTTTGCTTTAGGGTTTTGGAAAAATGACGTACGACAGGGAGAATTGGACGAATTAAATTCGAATCGAATTGTTCAATTTTTACAAGAATTTTAATTATTTCTTCTGTATTAATTGGTTTTGACTTACAAAATTCCGAGATATTATCTGCAAGATTACTAATAAAAATATGATTTGTAAAATTTTAGTACAAAGAAATTATACAGATTGGACGTGTATAGCCAATGATTACACACTTTAGACTTTAAGAAGATAAAATCTTTTAAAATTTTAATATTTTATTTATTTTTCTTAAATAAATAAATATTAATATTACGAGCAAAACTTTAAAAATTTAATTATCATTCTATGGCGAAAACTAGTTCCAGACGAAATTATTCGAGAAAAATTAATAACATTCATATAATATTACTAATAATATTTTGAAACTTATTAAAAAATAAAAAAAAAAAATAAAGAACACCTATTCTCTCAAAAAGCTTTCAATCAACGAACGATCATCATCTTCGATTCGCGACTCGATCCGCGACAGTATCGAAGCCTCTCTCGAATCTCTCCCTGCATTATAGTTTATATTTCATGAATACTCCATGAAACCGACGACAAATCGCGGTACAGGTAAAAACAAAAACAGAAAAAGAAGAGAAACGGTAAGAAAGAAAAATAAAGAAGAACAGGAAAAAAAAAAGTCTCGGATGGATCGGATCGCGTGAAAGCTGTCGTGCGAGCTAGCAGGGCTAGACATTCTCGATGGGGATACGCGTAATACAATGTAGTCATCAATACCTGATACCCAGTTGACTTTCTAAGATTACCCGATCTCGGTCGACGCATCGGTTGACTCGAGACAGGCGAAGGTAACCGCGACAAGCGGAGGGAAATGCGCTCCATCGACACGGTGAAACGGAAAGGAAGGAGGAGAGGAAGGGAGAGAGAAAGAGAGAGAGAATAAGATAGAAGAGGCTAGCAGGGGGAGGGAGAGAGGGGAGGGGGTATACGAGCAAAACAGCACGGGAAAAGGGGGAAGAAGGAGAGCATACAACGAGCAGGAGGGGAGGGAGAAGCTTGTGGTTTTGGTCAACCGGTCGGGTCGCCGTCCGCGGGAACAATCTCCGGGCCTTGATGACTAACCGCGTGGCCGTCTTGCCGAGGCAAGAACTCGCCTCCCTACGGCACGTCGCGAATGCCTGCGCAGCGTTTGCCTGGCCGAGTACCGATCTTTTTACCACCTGCTGTCGCCCGATCCCGCGATACTCTTCTCGTGTTGTCCCATGGGGAGGAGGAGGAGGAGGAGGAGGGGCGGGGTGACTGGCGGGATCGCTACCCCGGAAAAGGCTCGCGGGATACGGTTTACCGGTTCGTGCTGATATTACGAGAGGATGATGGTTGGAACGAGACTAATAGATATGGTGGGGGTGATTTCGTTTGGATTTTCGTATACCGAATTATATATCGCGTTTCCTTCCGTAAACGTTTGTTAATCGTTTGTACGTGACTTGGTAATAGGTCGGAGCATTGCATGGAGCTTGGAAGAAAAAAAGAAGAAAAATGTCAGAGGGTAACGCACGATGCATACAGTTGCGTATTAGTTAGTTAAGAAAATGTGAAGAGTCCATTGTTGGATGACAAAGTGTAATTTGTATGGAGATAAGAGTTTTGAGAAATTGCCAAGTTGGAACAATATTTTTTAGATAGATTTTTGCCTACGTAAAATTTAAAATACTCAGTAAAATCATCGTTTAATCAACACACGATCTATGTTGCTCGTTGGTCAGGCGATCTTTAGCTTAATACAATAAAGATAATCCTTAGTTAACTTAGGCTAATTCCAACTAAATCCAATCGGCTTACACACACAAAACCATTTCGAAATCGAATACTCGATCAAGCTCGAAGAACTTGAGATTCTCCAATTAGTTCGAGCAACGCGCGTTATTCGAACGCATCGCATCCTAATGCAGTTTCGTAATTTCCTCGATCTCTGACATCACCGTCAGGCCTCTGATCATCCGTTTCACGACCCAGATTCGAACGATAATTCAAACGCTACGTTACATTCGCGTTACAAGCATAGAACCGAATTGTATCGCAATCGAGATCGATCCTGCCCATCGAGCTATCGACGAATTAATCGGGGCGACATTAACGAATTAACATGCGCGATACAGGAGAAAATAAAGTTAGCGAATTGATTAAGCGAGTTGGATCGAGGTCTTTATTAGGATAACGTTTGAATCGACCATTTGAATTATTATCGATCGTCGAACGAGAAAAGAAATCCCGTGATATAATTGTTCGATCAAAGAGTCTTTGATATATAATAATATCGTAACGAGGGGAGGATACGACAGGATCAACGCGGTTAATTAAAAGCGTAAAATATCTTGTTTATTAACAGCGATGAGGAAAACGTGATGCAATCACGAGAGGCGAGGCAATTCCGGAATGTCCGCTTCGAGAAAATACGCAGATTAGATCGAAACTCATTGAAATTATCCTCAGGATTTACCGTTAATTCGGTGTCAGATACGAAGATGTATATCTGCGCAACGTTATTGAGAAAGGAGCCGCGGGAAAATAAATTCAGTTAACCCAGTGGTGCGGCTGTCCGGGTGATGGGGTAATAATGCATGACTCGAAAGATTTTTTTTTTCAAGCGTTTTATAAGCACTTTGCTTTGATACCAACTCGATTCTATATCTCTCGAATCATCTTTGCTTTAATCGCGTTTTTCCATCAAATATATTTTTAATCGTATCTTTAAATTTCTTTTTTTTTTTAAGGAAAATATACAAGAGTCGTATATGTAAGAAAGAAGAGACGCGAAAAAAAATCAAATGACGTGTGATAATTTATTTTGTTTGAATAAGATTGAAAAGGAATATAAACGAAGAAGAAGTAAAATTAAAGAAAAGAGGGATAAAGGATCGAACGATCGTCAAGGATTTTTTTTTCTTTGTTTTATCATTATACAAATTCCCTGATAAAATGATCCTGGTCGACGATGTTGTTTACAATTTATCTACGATTAAACGATAATTTATTACTTAATATGATAACGTAATTCTTTCGTCGGGAAGAATCAATTTACGTGGCCGCGAACAAATGGAAACCGTAGAAGTTAATTGTTGGGAATACTTCGAATGTTGTTATTTCGAAAGAAATTATTAGGATCGGATTATACTGGAGAAATTGCGGCTTAATTAAAATGATTTTCCAAGATGTAGATATTAAGGGAAGAGATTCAGGAATTACGAGTGAGTTTTAATTAACTTAAAAATAGGATATAGGAAGGAAACGAGTTAGGTATATCCATATCTAAATCTAATGTTAAATTTATTGTAACTAACGTAAATAATTGTAAAAATAAAATTTTACGATTCGATACGGATCGGGAAAAAAGTTGTATCTATAATAAGCTTTCTATATATTATATACTATAAAATGAAGTCGTACATCCTTTAATCCATTCGCATAAATTATAAATTTGATTTTATCTAATACAAGGAACAAAATTTCAATTACTTTCTTTATATATATACATATTCTTTTTTCTCCAATAAAAAGAACGGTTATTCTTTCGATCAATTATTTGCAAACTATAAAAATACACGACTAACAAAATAAAATGCAACGGATAGATGATAACCAATCAACATTAACCATAAATTATTGATCTCGATTAAATTCTAGATATCAAAGAAACGAAATTCTAAAAAATCTTTTTATTAAAAAAAAAATAATAAAAATTTTCACCAAAACGACAGAGAAAATATCCCAGCTTTTCCTCTTTCCTTGTAACAAAACAGATGCGTTCATAACGAGAGAATAGAAAGCCACGCTTTCGAACAATCTGTCTTTGGAGAGCACATTCCACGGCTATCAAGATATCCGTGCCTTTTGTTCGACATAACGGCATTAAACGGTGGACAAACGGCGAACCGTCGAGACACCTATACATACATATACATATATATGCTCGAGCGGAGTAGCCGCATTTGGGAAAGTACACTTTCTGAAAAGTACAATGATCAGAGCTCGTGATCGGAACCGAGATAACCGGTTTCCGGTGTTATCCCGCATAATGGGAAGAGTTAAACGTGCGAACGAGACGAGGAGAACAATGAGACACGCGGTTCCTGTGGATCTGTGGCAATACGGAGATCACGGAGCAACACGCGTAAAATGAAGAATTGGAAAAAGCCAGACGGGGTCCAGACCGTGAAAAATTGCGGGACTTTCGCCCGGAACACGTGGAATTGTAACGTTTTATGAGAGTTTATTTTGAGGTCGTATGATCGATCTTGATTCGAATAGTAGGGAATATATTTTTATGAATTTTTATATAATAGTTTAATCGATTGTTTCGCCACGAATATTAGATCGTTAGATAAGAAAGTGATATTGCTTCGAGTATAATTCTCATTAATAAATATCTATATTAAATGAAAACTTTTTAATTGGATGTGCTTTCATCTCCAAATTTTTAAATCAACGGTAGAACGAAAGTACATTCTTTCTAACTAACTTCATCGCTCAAAATGTGAATACAACAATTGGAAAGTCACATTTTCAAGGTATTCTTACTATCAGTTAAACTTATTAACACTTAGCGATTCGGAAGAGAATTTTTGATACCAGGTTTCCAATCTCAGTAGCAGGGATACCGCCGAAGGCTACCGTTGAAAATCTCCAGTTTTTGATATATGAGAATGCATCCACGAAAGCAACGGAATACACACGGGGAATGGATAGGAACTTTAATCGGCAGCTTGTATCTCGCATACCGACGTGGCTACATCGCCTCGAGGCTAGAGCCTAGAACCTCCGAGTCTAGACCCATAAGTCTTCCACGATTTTTCCGGCTCGATCGCATTATCCTCCTGTTTACGATAAAACCGTCTGACAAGAACGCTGCTCAACCGACCGAGCCTTCCACTTTACGAAAATCTTCTTCCTTATATATTTCGTGCAATGAGAAACGACCGCCTGGATGTTTTTTATGCGGATAAATGTTAAGCTCGTTTTATTCGTAATCTCGAAATTACAGGATATACGGTGGCGGATGGCCGATAAGTGTCATATAAGTGGAATACTCGCCTCGAGATGTTGGGTACAGATTTGAAATTATCGTCGAGAGGATGGATATTATTGTTCCCGTTGTTGTACGACTGTCGATGGATATTGTTTACGTCCGTTGAGCGTTTCAAATTGATGATAAATCGTGATTAGCTCGGATGTGTGGTGCGTACTTGTCGATATTATTATAATTAATGTGCACGAATATTTTCTTGGATACGTGGATTTAACTCGAATCGTAAATATGTAAATGAAATTATCCCTTTCTAATTTATCGACACTTTATTCGTGATTTCATAATCGATTTATGGCATGTTTAAATCGCAAGTCTGATTTATGAAATTTCGAGTCGAGGAAATTGAAAGAGAAGGAAAATAAATTTTTCTTTTCCTTTTTTTTTTTTTAAAAATTTCTGCGGCTACGTTGAACGCGCACTTTAAATTTCCTCGACGCAGTACCATCTCCTTTAAGCGAGTTAAAGCTACCGTTTATGCGAGCAATTTGACCTTGATGAATATTTGATGAATGTTTCGATTCATTCGATTCGATCGAACATTGGATTATTTTGAATTTATACGATTGCAAAAATTAAAACAATGAGCTAATCATGATGATGAATCAATTATCGTGAAAAAATTTTTTTTACGAAAATTGTTACGATGTTACGTGTCAAATTCCTTTTTTTTTTTTAAGAATTTTGTAAATTTCGTTTTAATAATGGAACACATTATTAGTCTATGGACGTAGAAGCGTGAGAAATTTAATTAGTTCGGTTAAATTTAGGCGCTAAATTCGACGAAAGTGATCTTCAGACCTACCAGAAAAGCAACGTAACATTTGAGAAAGAGGTTGTAATGTAAATTACCATTAACCTGGTGAACGTCGGTGACTAATGGATAAAATATTCTAAATTTAGAATCACTTTACTACGAATGATTCCCATTCTTTCAGTCAGTCTCGTAAATCAAGCGATGTAACATTTCGATGGAAATGGTATTTATTTATAAGATGATAAATTTAAATATGTTCCATGCAAATTGCTAAAATTCTCTACAGTTTAACTAGATATACCGTTAAGAATAATGAACCAATCCCTACTATTAAAATATACTATATATATAAAACAAAAAAAAATAACTTAAATCAATTGCTCAATAATTCATAACTTTTCATTCATCATTTAATCAAACAAGAATCGATTATTATTACTATTATTAGAGAGAGAGAGAGAAAAAGAAATCGAGAAGGGTTGTTTCCACGACAAACCCTTCAATCGTTCCGTCCGAAGTACCACAAACCAAGGGGAAGGGAACGATTTTCGCGCGGGGGAAGCCCCCTTTCCGTTCCTCCGCTTGAAAAAACTGCAAGCTCGCGGGGGAGGGACAGGGAGCGAGGGAGGGGGAAGGCGGCGTGTCTCCATTTCGCTCCATGTCAAAGCCGCGTGTCGCCGCCGCATTCAAAAAGCCGCCACTCGGCAAAGGATCGTGGGCGAAAGGTGTCTCAAAGTCACCGTTGACCCGGCAAAACGCGAAAAAATACTCTTCCCCGGTGCCAAAGTCAGTCAGTCGGTTGGTTGCGGGGGGAGGGGAGGGTTGGACCGGCTGCGGCTGCGGCTGTGGCTGGGGCTGCGGCGTGGTGACGTAAACCGAGAGAAGCGGAAGGACTTTCGAGTGTGAAAGAAGACTTGGCTCAAAGTTGCCCGCTCATCTGGGCCAAGCTCGCAAATAACGAAACTCTAGGCGGCGGCGTTACCTACTGCGCTTCGTGCACGGCTCCCCGCGAACTGCGAGAGGGGGCGAGCGACCGAACGGAGGGAATGGCATCGGCGGAGTGTGCATTACGCGAAGGGAAGGACGACGAGGGGGAACCAACCAGAGGGGAGGAAGATAGAACGACGGAGGAAAGGGGGGGGGAGAGAGAGAGAGAGAGAGAAAGGCCGGGGAGAGGTAGAAGAAGGGCGTAACTGGGCCAAACGGTGGCTGTGTCGCGCGGTCTAGACACCGCCGCGCGGTTACCGAGAATTAATGCTCCCAGTTCGACCAGACTTTCCTTTTCGCTCCCGTAACAAGCTGGCAATTCCGACATCGAATCCGTAATCCGTGACGGTGCGGGAGAATTATTAATTATAATGGTGTCGCGCGGCCACGCTTTGTCCGTTGAAACCAGGTCGAGAGAGGGGAGGGGGAGGGAGGTATTCCGAGAATTCTGTATCGGGTTTTTCCGGATACGCGCGTGGATTTGATCCAGAGGATGGTAACTCGTTGGTTTCTGGCTGGGACAAAGAGAGATTTGCTAGGGGGTTGGGGAAGATTTGATTTGAGATGGTTCAATTGAAAAATTGGTTTTAGGTTTGGATAGATTGAAGGGTTGGGGAGGATTAATTTCTACGAGGATTGTCCACGTATTTTAGTTGGATAATTTTAATTTAATTTTAGTTTTGAGTGGGAAATTGGCTTTGGGGTGGGAGGAAGGATTAAGGGGGATAGAAGGTATATATACGGGTAATGAAATAATGGCACGAGTAGATCTGAGAGGAGATAGCAGATATAGTAATGAACGATGATTTAGAAGGGTTGAGATAGCTTTAACGGTTCTGCTATAATGAATTATTAGTTTCTTGCACTTGTAGATGGGAACAGTTTCTCAAACGTTTTGCATTTCTTTTATCACTTCTAATTCAAATAATGCGTGTTATATCTTGATTTTTTTTTCAGAAAATGTTATCTATTATCAATACATAATATCTGAATATTATTTATGTATAAAAATAAATAAAATTTCGAATTTTCAAAGATAAAAATTTTTTCTAAAGACAAATATTAATAATTTAATTAATTAATTCTCTATAATATAATACGTTTCTTATCTTACTTGGAGTTAATCGATTATTGGAATATTTATATCATAATACACGAGACTATATGATTCAGAGAAGTCGCTAAAATAGCACGTCGTTACTATATTAAAATCTCTAATAGTCGATGGATCGGAAATATAATATAGTTAATAATCCTATCGATTATTATGTAAGTTGGCAATAAATATACGAGCAATAAAGTTCGCCGAGTAACAAGAACCATCGTCAGTAATTTCTGTCGCAAAAAATAGTATGTTATGATATTGTAATACAGCATCGATTTGCGGTAATCGATCACCACAAACATGATCACTAAATTTTTCTTTTTTTTCTCTCTTTCGTATCACAAAATTTATTATATATTATATATTTTTTTCTATCGAAAATTTATATTCAAAGAATTTGAAAAGTTTTAAGCTTTTTATTAAATAAATACAAAATTCGTTAAATTGTTATTTGTTATTCAATATGTTCAATATTTTACAAATTTTATGAAATTTTAAAATATAAATTGAAATTAAAGAATTGTTTTCCAATTTTTAAAAGATTAAATTAAATTCTCTGTATATTTATGAATATAAAATAATTATAAATATTTTTATATTATTTTTTTATCTTTTTAATACATATTGAAATAAATGAACAACATGTATACGAATAATCGTTTGTCGTTCTCATTCTTCGTGTCAAGTTATTTTTAAATGATAAATTTTCAGATCATATTCATAAAGTAAACTAATAAAAAAAAGTAATAATAATAAATATACAATTCATATTAAAAATAAAATATCGCGAAAACGAAATATTTTCGTGCATTATCATTATCGGTTTCCTAATAATTACATTTCAAAATATCTCTGAAAAAGATACACGAAGAAGAGAAAATGATCTTCAAATATAAAAATAACGGTATTTTAATTGATTTAATTACTCACGAGGAGGAACGAAATTCCCGTTCACATTTAACATTACTTAACATTCTAACAGAACTCTGAACAATTAAAAAGCTAATGCAATACTTTCCCAATACGCTTGTATGCGTAAAAATATATAGCATGAAACAGAGTAAACTAAATTTAAATGCCATAATACTCGTACATTTCCACGCGTATCTTCCATAACTATCTTTATTATTCATTTTATTATTCCAGTTTATTTTATCGCGTATTTTTAATGTCGGAATGATTTCACATCGTGCCTCGGGTCCGTGATAAAAATCTCTTGTCGGCGGAGGGAAAGAGAGGTAAAGAAAGAAAAAAAAAAAGAAAAAAAGAAGAGAGCGTTTCGATGAAGGCCGTGGATCGAGCAAAGGCATCTCGGTCGTTCTTTGACCGAAATAAAAATAGGCGCTGCTTGATTTTCGTCTGTGTGAAAGAAGGCATTTCGTGCGACGTTAAGGGAGGTCAGTGGCAAAAGGCGAGCCCACGGATGGGGGTGGGTCTCGTCTGAGAATCTTCTCAGACCGCTTGGTCTTTGATCTCAATCCTTCCATCCGTGACCCGCTCGTTTCTAATTAATTTTTTGATCGTCACAGGACTGCGTGTACCTCGCTCTTCTTTTTAATTTTCGTCTGTTTTTCAGTGGCGGAAAAGGTAGTTGGAGGAATTCGTGTTCGAGGATCGAAGTAGCTTTTTCTTTTTCTTTCTTTTTTTTTTTTTTTTTTTTAAGTATTTCGAAATAATCTTTTTGCTCGATTTTGAGTTCTTGCTCGGAGAATTTTTAGTTCAGAAAAAAAATTAAAATATGTTTTTTTTGCAAAATAGGATACGTAATGATTTTAAAGACAAACTTTTTAATTAAAAAAATTTTCTTTAGATACCTGGAAAGGAATAGGAAATTTTTATTAATATATATCAATTGTTTTTTGTTCACATAAAGTGAAATATGCGATTATTTCATTTAAATTTATTTAATTAATTTATGTTTAGTTTTGCTATTCAATTTATTTCGTGCGAAATTTCTATTTTTGACGAATATTTCTTACCAGACTAAACTTTGAAATTTTTTTTGGATAATTTCTAGAACATGGCTATTCGCTTGATTATAAAACTATTTTTATTCCCGGACGTAACACGAACCATTCGAACGAAAACTGTGCTGGGTTTGAAAGGTTCTGCAGCTATTTTAGCTAGCTACAGAACGTCATGCTTCTATCAGCTCATTCTTGTTACGATCAAAGAGATTTAGATTAACAAAATTTTTTATTTCTTCTTCTTCTTTCTCTTCTTTTTTTTTTGTAAATAAAATAAATGTAAAGAGAAATGTTGTTCATTTTGGAAAATAAACGTATTTATGCGTTTAAACTCAATACTACATTTTTAATCGATGATTTTTTTATATATGATAAATCGAGAAATAATTACGAGTATAATATTATTTGCGTAACGATATTTTATACTCAAGATATTTCAAAAATATGTTTTTTTGAAAGTTAATTAAAAGAAAAAAAAATATACAAATGATATAAAATTATATTCTTCTCTATATCGAATCATGCTTTGTTGAATGAAATTTTTTTTATATTGTTTATATCTTCTAATATTTAATATTTCCGTGAAATTAAATTCTACAAAACGAAGTAAATTCTATTTTTAATGCTTAATTAATCGGTAATTGTTATATTAAAATAGCCGTAGCAAAGTTATTGCATTTTCTTTTTCACATATTGAAATTCCTAACATATTCATTTTAAACATTGCTAAGTTTATTTTTTTTAATTGAAATAAAAGAAGATATTTGGAGAGTAGATAGAATTCAATACATTCTGTAGTTTCATACAATTAAACATTGTAATTTAACTCCAATGCGTGCTTTAAGTATCGGGAATCTCAAATTTCACGGTGCGGTGAAAAAAAGAAAAATATAAGCGAAAGTCGCTCACCAGAAAACTTAGTATCGAATCACTTTAGTTGCCATACTTATTTCACAAGAAATCACGATGTATTGATATGTATGTTGATTTATGGCTAACAATGAGACCTATAAAAAAAAAAGTATGATTCATAGTTTATCCCTTTAATAAATTTCAAATTTTTATGTAACGTTCATTATTATCATCATTTTAATATCACAATATTATATTTTCAAATTTTCAAAAACAAAGGATCGTTATTAAAAAATTTTTTTTTTTGTTTAAATTATTTCTATCCAAAAGCAACGTGTAAAGACTTTCAAAAACTAGAGATATATTGTGAAAAGAACTGTATATTTTCAAATTTTAGCAAAGTTTTGAAAAAAGAGAAAATTATATTTATCTTATCAGATTGTTATAATATTTCAACATATTCAAATAAAAAATACAATGAATAATATATCAGATGCAAACTTTTTTTTAAAAAAAAACCAAAATTAATTCTAAGAAATATTTCCTAAAAATATCGAATAACGATATCAAAGTCTTAAATTTTTCAAAAAGATATCAAAAAATTCTAAAAAAATTCCAAATTTTATAGTATAAAAAAATCCACTTAGAACTAATACATATTATTCACCCCTCATAGTTTTTTTAAATTACAATTTCAAATTATTTACAATTATCTCATCAAGTAAATGAAATAAATTCTATAATTCTTCAAATCAATAACATTTTTTCTTTATAAGATATAATGAAATACAGGCAATATCCACTCTGACTTCACAATTGTCCGAAGATGGATTAAATTAAAAAATAATTATGATATAAAATTAGATAAATTATGACATGATAAACTTTTACGAATATGAGTTTGAAATGACTCGTTTGACTCTGCTAATTGAAAGAATTTTACCATTGATCCTACGAAAGCATGAATTCACTGATTTAATAATTAAGTTAAAATATCATAATTATTTATAAAAAAAATAAATAATAAGATTAATTAATGCTTGGATAAACGAGAATATCATATTTCTTTGGTGAACTGATAAATATTGTTTAAATAATATAAGAATAATTTCCTCCGCGATTCAAATTATGAAAGAATTTTCGAAAAGTGTTCTTTGAAGAAAACGAAGAATAGTTGGCTGCATATTAATCATTCCACCTGCAATAATCTATAAATAATAAAATTCAAATAAACATAATATTTTCCCACTCCAAATACAGAAATACAGAAACAAGAAATGGAAATAGCAAATAGAATGGACACGATACTTCGAATTGCCGGTCAGAAGTTTCACGATCGAATTCCCCCGTTCTTTCCTTATTACAAGGACGAGGAACCATACACAAAAGACTTGGCATCAGACATGGTAAACGATACACCTTCACAAGCACCTTACCCAAGAAATACATAAACCGCATTTAATCGTGGCCCATGTTGCAGTTGCTCCGGTTTCTTTCCATTGTCTGGAAGGAAACGGTCGACGAACAGTCTGATACATGAAGTAATCGAGGAAGAAATACGTTTCCTTCGGATCAGGCTAGACCGAGATAGACGTTATAATGGAGGAGGAAGGAAAGATGGAACGATGGAGAAAAGAGATAGGGCGAAAGACAAGGGGAGGTCGAGGCAAAAAGGCAGGAGAAGTGGTCGAGGCAATTCGTTGGCAGACGAAGCTTGCGAAAAGACCGGGAACCGGCTGTTTCCAATTGCATTATCGCACGGTGATTAATTGATGCCCGAGGTGTTCCATTGTCTCTGAGGGACGTCTCGGTTCTGGTTCCCGCGGCGTGCCTTTTTTCGCCGCCAGGCAAAACCACACCGTGCGAGCTCTCTCTCCCTTTCTCTGTCCCTTTCTCCGCCACCTTGCGGGCCCCGGCCCGCCACGTGCGTGCCGGAAGTTGGATTTTTTTCCCACTTTGTTCTGGCGATGCGATGTCAATCAACTCACAATGGATGGTTGAGTGTGTCGGAGGAGGGATGTTCTGGTTCATGGAGTTCGGTTTTGGAATTTCTTAGCGATGAGAATCGGATCTTTATTGCTGTTTTTATCTAATGGGTAGAATTGAATTTTCTTTCTCTGTAGTGTATTAGTTATTCGATTCAACTCTTATTATATTCGGTGTTTGGAATAAAAAATTATCACTCGAATTTCGAAATGCGAATAATTGAGTGGTAAGAGTATTGTTTACTCGAATATTTGGATATGAATTCGGACTTTTTTATTATTTTTTTGAAATTTATTTTGGATATTAAAACAACAGCATGGGAATAATTAGAAAACCAAATTTAATTTCAAATGCCAAAAATATCCTTGCACATTTTTAATATCTCTTATTTATTTTTAATAGGATGTACGAAGATTTTATTTAACTTACTCGATACGTACATCAATCAGATACGTAAAAACTTTATGTCATCATTTTTCCAAAAAATTTCCATAAAAGTAAATGATCATGCGCAATCAGCAGTTATTGCGCGTCACAAAAGAAGCTGATTGCAGCTAATAAATATCAATCCACGAATGTAAAACGCGTAATGAACGGACGTGCATAAATTACAAGCTTAAATAAACATCTTGGCAACGCTTCATCACTCCTTGGGAACATCACGTTTGGAAAAAAACGTTGGCGATTCTTTTCATCGAACCGTCGATTGTATTTATCCTGAATCGGTGGCGCAACAATGAATCAGTTTCAAATTATTTTATTTAACATATACCTCCGATCGTAACAGACGTTATTAACTAATCCACTCGGACATCACCGTTTATAACCGTTCAATGACGTTTATTGTTACAACCTCTTACGACCATAATCGCTTTATAAACGCGTTTTAAACACACGCCTTTGTTACCGACGTCTGAGTTGCTGTTTAACTGCATGCAAAGAAAACACGAGCATAGTAAGGAGAACAGATCGCATTACCGATCTGTTGATCCACAACCGGTGCACGGTTTTAAAATACAATTGTGATTCCACCGGGACCCGTGCATACTTTATCTGTTAAAGCTCCCCTTTATTAGCATGATTCATTTCGTATTCTGCCGTTATGTTTCCTTACGACTTCGACGAGTTGAATGGTTAACGCTTCGAAGTTAGGGTAATCGATATATTCCTTGAATACGTAAGCTTGACAATGATGCGCTCCTTCTTTTTTCAGCTTCATCGTTTATGAACGGAAATTTTCGATCGTAAGTCACAATTGCGGTGGATTACGTGTTTTGTGGGTTGTGCTTCGCAATACTCGTTAATTCGACAATAAAATTTAATTTTACGAGAGAGTAACGGTGTCGTTGAGTGTAGGAGAAATCAAGTTTGTTAGTCTTAAAGGATACTTTTGTGCAAAGGGAGGAGAAGGTCGTTAAGTTTTAACCCCTTATAACGATATTCAAAATTCTCGACAGGGTTTAATATGCTAAAGATATTTGAATATTTACGTATAAATCTTTGGTAGTGATTGTTCCTTCAAAATTTTTAGGATTTCTAAAATCAGATGCAGAAATTTGAATATTTACTAATTCTTAAATCCTTTACTTATCTTAAATTGTTTCAATATCGAAGGATATTTAAAAATTATTCGATATCAATCTTAGGTTTTTAAATATTTCGGATATATCTAAAAATTTTAGAAAAATCCGCGGAGAATCCTAATCAACTCATTTGGATCTTTAGTTCGATTTTTCAAAGTTTAGAAATCTTCGAAAATTGTAACAGTATTAAAAAATTACAAAGAAAAAAATATTCTCTTGTAAATTATTCGATTTCTAATTACTATACTTTAATACTAATATATATACTAAATATCCATTGATGAACACTTTTTAAGAAAGAGGGAAACGTAAAGGCATCGAGATTTACTTTGAATGCAACGCGAGCATTATTTAAATACATACAATCGAAAGTGGAAGTAATTAGTACGTTGCGAGGCTCATTGTGGCGCAGACGTTAGCATAGCCTCTAACTCTTCGTCTTCCAGGAATTTTACCCTAAGTCGATGGAGAGTTCGGCAAACAATGTCGACTATTCCTAACTTGTAGCCAGGAATTGGACGAGTCTTCTCCTGTGTGCTGATCATACAAGCTAAAGTACTTGCACACGAAGTTCGCACTGGACGTTTCCTTTATGAGTCCGTGGTGTAGAAAAATACTTTACTTTCCCGTTTCTCGAGACCTAAAACCGCGAACCATAGTTTGTCTGTCTACCACGTGAATGACATTTCAATGAATCTTTCAATTTAATATTACTGTTATCTCAATTATAATTGAACGTAATTAATCGATGACTTTTTAAGATAATTGCACATATAAAAATTATGATAATGTGTACGAGCCACATTATGATTATCCTCAGAGATAAATAGATTTTTATTTCTAAAAAATTAAGCGTTAATTAGATGTTTCGAGATTTATTAAGATTTAGAAAATGAACGTGGAATTGATCGGTATCATTTCTGAAATAGTGCATGCACGATGTTTCAGTTAATGTCGCAAATGAGTTTTAATTATTCATTTTATTATAATTTTAAATAAATAGGTAAAAACTACACGTTGAATTTTCTTGGTTTAAGAAAGTAATTTTAGGAATTATTTTCTATTACTGCTAGCTATAATTTTAGTCATCCGTGAAGTAATGATAGGAAATTTGAAATGCAAAATCGCATGAATCATAAAAATTGCGACTCGCTGATAATATTCATTTATCGAATGAATATTTATAAACTTGTTCAAGTTATTGCCAATAATTCCTATATTTTACATGCTGTACTTTGCATCTATTATAAGTAATAAACGAAACGTTATTTTACATTAGAAATTCAATATTGTGTAAAATAAAAATATTTTTAATGATAATTATGCCATGATAAATAGCAAAAAGATTATCGTACTAAAATTTTACGAATAATAACGTGCATTAATGCACAAATATTGCACATTAATATATATACATATATACACACACTTATAAATAGATGCACGTATTTACAGGTATATTACTTTATACGTTAAAGGATTTTTCAATAAAAAAAAAAAAAGAAAAGGTACAAATGGATATTCAAGCGTTTATAAAATATATTTACAATCACTAGAATACGCTTCTCAAAATTAAACGGTCATTAAAATTCTTTTAATTGCTGCAACTTCAAGAAAGAAAGAAAAAAAAAAATCATTCAATTCCTCGTTTCAAATCTTAATCCCATATTATAATAAACAACTTCCAACTTGTACATTATCGACGCACTTTATTTTCACGTTCCCCGTATATACCGCTACGTAATTTCCAATCGCGCGCTCACATTCTTATCCCACATTTAATTCACCACGGGCGACGATCATCCTTCCAGTTCATCAGTTAAACATTCGTCCCGCTATTATTTCCTGGAAAAACGAAAGCCCCGTCCGCCATCCCCATCCCTCAATATCACCGACGTGTATCCATCATCATGCGGACACGAGGAACGTGTAATCCTGTCGCGGCCAACGTGTTTCTTTCGCAACTTTATGACACGTTCGTCAAGCTTTCTAACGAATGTCCGTCGATTTCGCGCCGGGCCTTGTTCCACTTTTTCAAACGCGCCAAGTCGCGCCCGCCGTACACGGCGTCAATTAAAAGTCCTCCAAGGAATTTTCCCCGCGAACGCGTCTCATTAATGCGACGTTCCCGGAATGCTAACGCGAGCCGGCTGTCTTTCATTAAGAAAGAGAGACGCGCAAACCCCGCGTCGCGCACCCAGCATAGCTATGGCTGTGATTAGGCGAGCTATGAAACGAATGGAGGGAGAGGGGGAAAAAAAATCCTGTCGACGATTCCCGCCAAGCCACGAGGTTTCAACGTTTCGTCATATCTCGAGTGGAATTTTCATAGTTTCGTTCTAGGAAACTATGTTCTTGCTCGTCTCGCTCGCGAACGAGACGATCGGGATCTCGATAAAGGAAGTTATTTTTATCGTACAATTTTGAGCTTCTGTCCATCTTTCACGATACTTCAATGTGGCATTAATAATTGATGCACGGTTGTGTATGGAAGGATGAAAGAAAGGTGGCATGTAATTTTTAGTGAGAATTTTCAATGAAATCGATCATTTTTAAAATGTTCAACGAGAATATCGTTAAGAATATTTGATATATTATTCATATATATTTTTACAATTCTAAACTTTAGTTTTGCTATAGTATGTAATAAATAGTATGTATTAACTTTTCTCTATGAAAGATGGAAAATATGATTTGATTATGATATTTAAGATTTTCAATATTTATTTCTTTATACTAATGTGAGATTATATCGAAATGATCTAATGTTAACGTGATATAGATTTTTATGAAAATGTTACTTTAATTATTGTAAAACATGATTTAAAAAGTATTGAGAAATATTGATTGAAGAAAAGATTAATAACAAGCTTTGAAATCTTCTTCAAGAAACGCTATTAAAAATAATATGTTCATCAAATAGACATATATATATTTCTAAGTATATATTAAATACTGATGTTTTACAAACAAATTCTGGTTAAATTTACATTATGCATTAAAAAAAACTCAACAAGTAATATACTTATCTATCATCAATTATTTAAATTGTAAATAATATTCATCGATAATTAGTTTCTGGTTGAGTTGATATCATTATTCAAATAACATTGAATAATGTCTGCCTTTGAATAAATCATTTAGAATTAATTTTTTCATCTCAAATATGTTGCAGGCGGTATATGCTGGTCTTCCATTAGCAACGGTCGTTGTAAGGAATTATTGTCACAAGGAGTGACAAAGGAAGATTGTTGCGCGTCGAACGCCGCAGCAGCGACCGCGTACTCGGAGGAAGATCTCGATAGCGGAAGTCTCTTTTTTTGGAGGGTGCTTGGTGGAGGTGTGCAGTGTCGTCCTTGCAGAGGTAAATGAATATTTTATTTTTGATTTACTTTTATCTCGATTTTTAAAAAAAAAATCTAAAGGTTCTTCTTCGAAATAGCTCCGTAAATTATTACGTTTATAAAAATTTAATTTTGCATACACATCCGCGATTATTTTTTCCCAAAAATTCAAATTCAATGGTAAACCGTTAAACTATTTTTCTTGATAGAAAGCTGCACGGAAGTAAGGTGTGAGGAGGGAAAGAAGTGCGTGGTGCGCAGAGGAAGACCAAGGTGTGTGTGCAGCCCTGAGTGCAAAGCACCAAGAGGTGGTGGTCCAGTCTGCGGGACGGACGGCAAAAGCTACAAAAATTTGTGCAGACTGAAGAAACGCGCTTGCAAGAAAGGAAGCCACGAACTAGCGGTTGCCTATAACGGCCACTGCCAAAGTGAGTATGTATGAAAGAGATAGAATCATTATCACCTGCTTTGCAATTGAACGACCATCGACAAGACCATTATCACTATAAATATAAAAAAAATTAAATTCATGACTTTAAGGACTATTTAGATTCTTAAAAAAACTTAATAATTATTGATTAAATTTAGTTTTTATTGTTTGATAATTATAATATACAAATATCAATGTAAACATAATACAAATATAATAATATCGAATGATTTGAAATGGAATTATCGAAGGTTATTCAGTTGCAAGGATTAAACAATAACATTCTCGTTAAGACCGGTAAAACTTTTTGTATGGAATAATTAATGTGAATTCTGAATAACGAAGAAGACGTAATTATATTTCCGACCACTTTGACAACTCATTCCCGCGAATTATCTCAACTAAGAAACGTGAAATTTTCAAATACTTAATCGCATTTCAAATCCCAAAACAAACCATTTCGAAACAAGGGTCCTGAGCGGTCAGAAATCGCGCGTGCGCGCGCATCCTGGGAAACCGCGTTCGCGCGTGCGCGGTCTGGCGCGCGAAAAACAAACAGGGAAAGGCGACGCATCTATCACGGGGGCAGTTTACGACTGTGCGTAATAACGTGTAAAGTGTCGAGCAGGTTCGTGCGCACGGGTCCGGTGCGGCCAAGGCCGGAGCTGCCTGCTGGACCAGAACCTGAGCCCGCACTGCGTGAGGTGCGCCCGCAGGTGCCCCCAGCCGCCCCCGCAACAACGAGCCGCCGCACGCCCCGTTTGCGGGGCCGACGGAAACACATACAAGAGTGCCTGCCACCTGCGACTTGCCGCCTGCCGCGCAGGTCGCGCCATTCCCGTCGCCTATAAGGGCCACTGCAAACGTGAGTCTCTTTTTACTTCTTTCCTCCTTTCTTTATCTTTGCTTTGTCGCCACCTTCGTCGCTCTTCCACGCTCTTTCTTCTTTCAACCCTCCCCTCCCCCTCCCCCGCTCCGCCCTTTTCTTCCCTCACACCCCTTCGTGTGACTTCGTCGTTCATTTCCATCGCTTATTCCGCGCTCTGCTTCCTCCCCCTCCCCGTCGCTCTAGCCACTGTTTGCCTTTTCCTCGCCTTCTCTTTGCCCCCTATTTTTTTTTCTTTTTTCTTTTTTTTTCATTTTTTTTTTTTTTTTTTTTTGCCTCTCCTTACCGTCGCGGCCTGCTTTTTATTCGGTTTTTCAACGCAGCGGTGCGCAACTCGGGAAGAGAAGCCCCGCAGGGAAATCGTAAATATCGGATGGGGAACGGTGGCGAGTGGGTCTCCTCCCCTCCTTTCTCCCGCTGCCACTCGTTCAGGGAGGGATAACGTCGCGGTGATTGTTTTGGGGGAAAGAGGCTGCGGAGAGGCAGAAGGTTGAGCGATTGGACGATATTTCCGACGTTTTTTTCTTTCTTTTTTTTTTGTTATATTATCGTTTGTGGTGAAGAAAGGTAGATGGGTTTACACAATCTGATATATGAGTCAATATATCTTATAGTATATTGTATAATGTACTATAGTATAAGAGCGTAGGTACCGTGTATTGTGTTGTAATTTAGTTATTATGTATGCTTAATATTGGAGATATTATCGAATTGGTACTTCTATATATGCATAAGGTGTATGCATTTTCTTAAGTATTTATGAAAAAAAACTTTTATAAAAGTAACCATATTTATTTTTTGATTATAATCTTTGTTAGTTAGAGGCGAATGAATAATTCACTACACACGAGTTGAAATTTGTGAAGTCGATGAATTGTTTCAACACGTAGCATGAAATTCTTTCTCATTTTTTATTTTTCGAAAGAATCGAACAATTTTATCTCACATTCCTATGAATATCATTCCTATTATACCAATTTGAACATTCGTATTTTACCGCTTTTAAACAAATAATATTATTTCAATTATCACCATTGCGTTGCTGTATCTTTTAAAAATTAATGTTGAAATTAGTAGTTGAATTTTTTTGCGCGAGAGCTCGGATGCATTTCGCGCTTTCTTTCGAAGGCACTACCTGTTGCTTCTCATGTGAAAGTGCGATTAAACGCAGGAAAACGGGTGTAAACCACAGGGTGGCTTTTATATGACCCGACGCAACTGGTGAATAAGAATTTTTTAAATACAAACGAACGTTAAAATTGAATGGCGATGTAACAGCATGCATTTTTATAAAGACGTTCTTTTCTCAATTACTGGCGTGCATATTGCGATCATAAATATTTTAACATCCGTAATTTTTATTTCATTAAAAGATAAATGCAATTTTTGCACTTAACGTGATACGCAACAACCTGAAGGGGTTACGAGAATATGCGCTTATAGAATATTTGTTGCATTTATATTCTTATTTAATTAAAACGGAATAAATTATACGAAACCATAAAAATTTATAAACGATTATTTCGTTACTACGGAATAATATAATAATTAATTAACAGCTCAAATTTGAATTAAACCATATTTTTAATTATGATACGATACGAATATTATATAAAAAATACTATAACAATATTTTCTTGTTCGATTGCAAAAATGAATATGCATTACATTGAATTAATTATATTGAAGCTTATTCATCGTGTTAATCGGAACGAGATATGACGCAATAGAATCTCCTCTCTCTCTTTCTTTCGTACATACTTTGTTCTCGCTCTTATTTCATTTAACTCACTGAATTTATCTCATAACTTAATAAATAAGCATCGAGCATTTTCCAAATTCAAAAATGTCCCACGAATATATACACATCCCGTATACATAGAACAAGGTTATATCTTTCCAAAACTATATAATATTCCTTAGAATTATAAACGGACGTGGATGTCTTGCCTGATCGATGACGACAATGAAATCGTGCAAGAAAGGGTGAAGCACGGTGAGGAAGAAGGGAAAGGACAAAACAAGGGGAGAGGGAAAAGTTCAGTTCATTGGCGAGTAGCCGAGTAGCCAGACTGTTACTGCTTTGCATCGGAATGTACCTTATTGTTGTACGGTTTGCACAGTGCCGAACTCTTCTGACAGGTGTCATAAAGTCACTGAGCGAAGTTATGTCCAAACAAGCGTTTACAGTGAATCGCCTTTCCCCTCTTTCACTTAAGCTGTTCCTTTCTTATTCCTCTTTCTTCCCATTCTTCTTCGTTTTCATTGGAAGACAGAATAAAAACCAATAATCACGATAATATGAATTTTTTAAATCATGATCCACCAGATCTCGTTCTAATGCTAGTTAATATTATTTTTATTGTTCTTTATGATTGTTCTATGACTTTCTCTCTCCTCCCTTCGCTATAGTTTTATAAAACTTCTTTCCAAGAACGAACAATGAGATCTTCTTTCTTGGAAGGTAAATTCCATTTTATTGTTCTCTTTTCTCGGCGTTCTTTCCCGCTCATTCCTAGTCTCTTGATCTTTCAACCGTTACATTATCCTTCTTCCAGGGATAACAGATCCTGACCGTGTACGTGTATTCCACGAATCGCTTTGTACTTCCTTCGAGCTCGTTCTCATTGTCTTTATCCAATGTCAGCTGCTTTTTCTCTTGCCAGTAATTGATTTCGTTATTGTTGGCCTCACTGATAATTGATTTGAAAGTGTATTTAAAAGGAGGGGGGGGGGGAGGGAATCGAAGGAATGTTTCGTCTTGTTCTATATTTTGTTCAAATTTAGACGAAAGTGTTGATTCATTCGAAAAAAATGCCGCTAAATATTTTTCTGCTAAAATTTGATTCGGTAACATGCTAATGGGTCTGAGAATTGTGCAAATAAAGGGAGCTTTCGCGTTTCGATGGAGTCAAAGATCTTTTTTAACAGAATAAGGCCTTTGTCCACATATGTATTCTTCATAAATTATCAACGTCCAATAATCGGTCCATTATACGAGATATAATTAACATTAATACCTGCTACCACTTTCAAGCAGTCAGTGTGTACAAGACAGCCGATATTCTGAAAAAAATGCTTGAAAAGAATGCTTGAAAGCCAAGAAAATGTTCCATATATCATCACATCTCAAAAAACAACGTATCTAACCTAATTTCTGTCCATAAAAGACAAAAAATATATCATAAAACGCATTCAAAATATCTTGAAAAATGATAAATCGTAACGAGAGATTGAAGCAGTAGCGAAGATGTGCAATTAATATAAACATATTTTGACCAAATTCGTCGCTATCGTGATGCTTGAAACGAACATGATTGATGTATAGATGGCGTGCATAAACGCGTGTCGCAGGAGGCACACGATTTTTCCCCGATTTTGCTTCTCGACTCGAGTGTCCAACATTACACGGATTCAAGAAGAAAAGAAGAGAAAGAAGTATAAAAGTTAAAAAAAGAGGAAAAAAGAAGAGGAAGAAGAAACATCGAGAGGCAATCGCAAGATCGTTCCAGAAAGTTCATCGACCGAGACGCGATCTGCCTGGCTGCGAGAGAGAACAAAAAATTATAAAAAGAGGGAATACAGACAGTTGGAGCAAGAAAGAAAGATAAAGAAGAGGGAAAAGGAAGAGTAGAGAGAAGAGGGGCGGGAGGGACAGGGAAAAGAAGGGGAAAGTATCGTTTTCTGCGTATTTCTTCGAACAAGTCGTAATAAAGCCTGTAACTTTGGACATAAGATCATCAATTGCAACTTTGGCAATCTTTTTTTTCTCAACATGGTATCACCATCCCTTTAGAAACCTCACGCGATCCGTTCCAATCGTTTCTCCGGCTAATTGTCTTGGATCTGTCTCAAAGAGACTTCTGTCACAAAAACAAATGCGATATTCACTGTGCCGTTTCATCGAATAATTATCACTATTTTGGGAAAGATATAATTTGCTTCACGATTTTCAAAAAATTCGAGAAATCTATCCATAGAAGAATATATATATTTAATAGATTTGTGATACAAAGATTTATCAAGAATCTTCTAATTCGTAATTTTAATAATAGATCGATGATATTTTGTGACAGAAATTCTATTTGTATTCAAAATTAAATTAAATTTATCGTCTTATCGTGAGACAAGAACTTCGTTTAACGTCTCTACGGAATTATCTTAAAAAAATGAAGGATAAAATAACAATCGAGACGAGTGAATTCAAGGAAATATTTTCATATTCTTTCATCGTATCCATTTTCTCGCAATCTCGCAAAGGGATCTTCACTCGAATGATCGTTCTTTCGATTAGCAACGTCGTTTGCCGGCAGCACGCGTACGATGTGTTACAATAATGTATAAACATTGAATCAAAAACTCGTTAAGAGAATCAGCGCGAGGAAGGGATGAGCGCATGTAACGAGTGTATAACTCGAGGCCGTTGGAGGATAATCCGCAGTTTCATCGTTGATTTACGACGCTTGGAATGCCGAGGACGCGTCAGCGGCGTCTTTCCTGTAATATTATCTCTTTACAATGGAAGATCGGAATATTCTCACCAGTATGCTTTTTCGATCCGACGATCGCGCGAGAAAAAAATTGTATCATCGAGTTTGAAGAATAAGTTCATTAGTAAAAAATCATTTCAGTTTTTAGAATCGTCTACAAGAATCGCATCTTTTTATCGAATATTTTATTTTTCGATTCGCGTGTCGGTTTGATAATTTGTAGAAGAAAATTGGAAAAAATTATTTGGAAAATTATGATATTTCATTCGAATTTTCAGTATTCACTATTTACTTAGAATTTTTAAATTTTTAAATTGCAGAAAGTTTATTTTAGATAATAATTACATTCTATTCTGACAATTTGTTGAATTAGTCTTAGTCTTAAATATCAGATATTATTGAAATTTCTAAAATAAATTTATAATAATATATTCTTATTATTCAATCGTCATTTATTTTAAACTTGACAGAGAAAATTAAAAATTCTAGAAATAATCCATTCAATCCCAATAAAATCGAATACGAAAAATAACTTCAATATCTAAGTATAATTTAAAAAAATAACAATAATAATTCATTCAATTTACAATATTTTAAAGAATTCTACTTCAATCGATTTATCAAATACTGTTCAATTTCCATAACACATCAAACTTGCTCAACAATTTCTAGAATAACCAAAATCCTCGGCCTCGGTAATATTCAACCTTCGTCCACGTCTCCTCCCAAGATTCCGACACGAAACTCATCGAACGGAACCCCACCAAACATTCCCTCTTCGGAGGAATTGCCGCGCAAATTCACTCGAAAGAGACACGGTATTCCCTTCCACGGCTGTTGTTCATCAAATCGAAGAGGCGTAAAAACTGTTGCATCCAACAGGCCTCTTCTTCCGGTTCAAGCTAATTATACCCCGGCTTCCGGTGTTGGGCCCGGTCGCACGTTAGTCCTTTCGCCGGAGGAAGCGGCGTGTACGCGAGAGTAATAGCCACGCGTGCATAGTTCATCGTGATATAATGGAAGAACCGTAGAAGGAAGCGTCTGCAGAAAAATGAGAAATGAGGAGGAGGAGGAGGAGGAGGAGGAAGAAGACGAAAGAAAAAGAAAAGAAAAGAAAAGAAAAAGAAAAAGAAAAGAAGGAGAAGAGGAAGAAAAAGGAGGAGCGCAAGAAATCGAAGGTAGACGGCGCGGTTATCGCGCGGGAAAGGGTTGACACGCGTGCACGTGCACGTGAGCGCGCGCGTAGAGGCGCGCGGACGTGTGTAAGGGCGTGTCCTTGTGGCGTCCTTGCCCTCCGGTCGTTCACCGTACTCACGCACGCACGCACGCACGCACGCACGTACGCACGCACGCACGCATGCATGCATGCGGCCGGAGCGCGCCCACGCAACGCGCGTGCATGTTTGGAAGCCGGGACACGCGGTCTTTTACGTTTACGACACTTACTGGTCCCTTCCACGCTGCTCCTTCGACTAAAAATAACTGGCGACTCGAGGAATTCGGCGTGCATCGATCAGCGTTCGCCGCTGGCCCACGAAAATCTAATAGAATTTTATTGCCACGACCTTGGCGCCACCATTATTGTATCCGAAAATTTATCGCGGGGAGAAATTGTTTGGGATAATGATCGTGTTGCAAACGGATTTCGAGGATTCTAAGGGAGATTGATAACGTTGTTGCTAGTGTAAAATGGGACGTTAAATGGTCGAGATGTTAAGTCTCGAGCAAGATTGAAATGATGCGTGGGATTTGTGGGAATTATCGAGAGTGTTGAAATGTGGGACGAACGTTTTATGAATAGTTTTTTTTTTTTTTTTACGTAATAACCGAGAAATTTTATCTTATGATAAAAATCTGTGTAGATATATGAATTTTAATGGCGTTGAAAAATGGTTTTTTTATGGATAAGTTATTGGTTTTGGTAGAGCCTTTTTTTTTGAAATCGATGAGAAATCCTATTTTTATGTAAAAATGTAGAATCTTTTATTACATTATTAACGGTGATATAGAATGGGACGATTTTGTGAATAATTTGTTTTCCAACAATCTTTTTTGGATAATCGATGAGAAGTTCTGTATATCTGTGAACACATAAAATATATTTCGAATTATAAATGTAGCTATAGAATAGAACGATCTTATAAATAACTTGTAGTTTTCGTAGAATATTTTTTTTTAATCTACATGAATAAAAGTAAGAAAATATTTGTAATTTTTTATTTCTGAATTTTAGTTGTTATTTATTTTAATCAACATTTTTTTTTACTTTAATAATATTTAAATAATAAATAACAAAAACTTAATTTTTAATAATAATTGTAATATTTAATACATGATATCTAATATTTCATTTTGAATACGATTGATAATTATTATTTCAATTTTGCAAAAGAATTAAAACACAATTTATTTATTTTTCAAAAATAATCACTTAGACATACCTAATAGATTTGTTCTTCGAGCAACAGGATTACGAACGAGAATTTTTTATCTATTTTTATAAAATTCAAATGGTGAAATGATTTTTTTTCCATCGAGAGATCGAAATCGTAATATTCTACGAACTCGTGTAATTCTGTGAATAAGCGGAACTACACGAAAAGTTTAATCCGTTATGACGCAAGATAATTTTTTTTTTTTTTGCTAGAAAACGTCATGACTAACATTTTAGAATGACTAATCTTACCGTGGGTGTAAGAAAGTAGAGATATAAAAAACAAACGCATTTCGAATCGAAAGTTTCGAATTATTTTTAAAGCAGTAATTCTTAGAAGATCGAGAAACTCTTTTCAATCGTGTTATTTGTATTCGATCTCACTTTGGTGATTTAAATCGATTGCATAACGATTTTAAAGAACTGGACGATTATTTATTTACGTCTTACGCGTGAAATGATATTTTTAAAATTGTGCGAAAAGCTTAAACTTATACTGTAAACTTATACAAGTGTACAAATCTTTTTCTAATCTCCAAGCATATAATATGAACTTTTTATAAAAATGACATTATATTAAATTCGTTAAAATCTTCAACGATTATAATAATTTTAACTCATAAAATATAATTCGATTTAATTAAATGCAATCCTTTTATAGTTTTAGAAATATCATTGATTTTAAATTAAAAACTTTATTATTATTTCAAAGGATTTCAAATTTATTCATAATCTTTTAAATTATTAAACTAATCATTTTGACGAATATTTTGTTATTATTAATAAAAATGTAAAAGAGAACGATCGATAGAAAAATACATTCGTATTATCGAAAACCAAACCAGTTTTCATTTCAGAACTTTTTATGAAGATTTATTTTTACATTAAAAATAAACTAGACGAGAATTTACATAACTTTTAATAATAATCTTCTAATATATTAATAAATCGCGTCTGCGTGAAATCAGAAAATCTTCAAGGTTATATAAATCAATCTAAATTATTACGAAAATCTACATAAATCCTTGCATCAATCTATCCTCAAATAAACAGGGCATATTCTCTCACAGCTTGGAATACACATTGCGTCAAAATGAAATCGACAAATTGGAACGAAGAAGCATCGGATAGAACCACTTGGAATAATATTAAAATAGTCGGAGAAACTCCAGACCGGTGTTCGCATTTTCGAGATTCTCGGGATAATGAAAGGTTAACCAGCGTAGAAGAGGGATGCGTGGATAAGAAGAAGAGAAAGAGGAAGAAGAAGTTTCGCCATTATGCAAAACTAGATAGCTTCTAAAATAACAAACTTCGTTTCTGGACTTATTTTCATTCCAATTCCCCGATAATTCGCGCTCTCTCTTTCAAATTTTCAGAGAGTCGGTCGCAGATCCGGCGTTGCCGCGATGGAACGTTACGACCATCTAAATCGGGAACTCGCGAAACAACAAACTATTCCCATCCCGATTTGAAGACCGAAATTTTATACTTGCGACCAACCGACGAATCGCATCGAGCCTCCCCGAGCTCCGGGAGGCCAAAACGATGCAGAAGGTGAAAAAGAACTACAAGAACAAGAAGAAGAAGAAGAAGAGGAAGAAAACGAAGAGGTACAAGAAGAAGCTTTAGCGAAGAGCTTTAACCACGATGAAAAGAAATCGCCTTTTATTTTCTGGCGCCTTCTCCATAATCTTTTTCAAAATTCATGTATCAGTTCCGGTTAAGGAGAGACAATATCTTTAAGATAAATTCTCTAATAGGATCAGTCAAGTATTTTAACACAGAATTCGAAATTTTTATTTTATCTGATTCGATGATGTAATAAATAATATTATTATGAATAGTATTTACATTGTAAAAGCGGGTTTCGAACGAATGTTTTGATATTTGGAAGAACCAGATCTAGAAAATTCCTATAAAAAGTCAAATGCAATATAGTTTTCGTATTATTTCAATATATAAATCATTCGTTACTGAATTTCGTGTAAAGAATTACATATATATTTTAAAGAAATCCCATTCTATGTATATTTCTTTCGAGTTTAATATTACAAATGGAAAGTATTTCACAATATTCATACTTACACAAAATTTCTCGATTAAAAGTATTAATACAAAAAATCTAAATTTACCTCTTTTATCAGTTCAAATCTACCTAAAATTATTATCATTTCTTTAGTTCCACTCGTCGAGATTCGAATATACCAGCGACTTGACTACACAGTAACTTGAACTTCATCTTTTATTTCTGGAAAATGACATCTATGGTTAATGGGCAAGATCAAATCCACGATTTTATCGTGGATTGTACGGGCACAGAATGGAACAGTTTGCTCGTTTCGCGATTCTATCAGGTTTTAAAACCTTTTTTCTTTTTCCTCCTCCTACATCTTCTCTTCTTGCTGCTATTGTTGGTGCTGCTCTTCCTATTTCTCCTCGATGCCCGATGAGACTCACCTCTCTACTTCAGGGGAACAGGTGGGTCGCACGAGGTCAGACGTTTACTCGTCTGAGAAGAAGGCAGAGAGGAGACCGGTAGATGCAAAGAAGGTTGAGTACCTCGCACGAAGAAGGCCTCGTGGCACGACTTTGCACGAGGTATGCCATACGTACCGTCTTTTTCGACTGGTCGACGCCGCGAGAGGGAGAGAGATAGGATAAAGGAAGAAGGAAAGAGAGAGAAAGAGAAAAAGAGAGAGAGAGAGAGGACGACGGACAGGGAGTAGGATACACGAAAAGAAAGAGAACATCGACGATCAGGAGAGTCAGAAGGGAGTCCTGTATATGCGAGAAAAAAGGAGAAAGAGAGATATAGGAGACGGTTAGACGGGGAGAAACAAGAAGATGAAGGAGAGGAGAAAAGAAACGAAGCCGATGGAAAAGACGGAACACGCGAATGAGAGAGAAGCGTTTTATCCAAGATTTCGCGAGCAAAGAACAATTTTGGAAAGTGGCGTTCGATGTGCGACTCCTCTTGTAGTTTAATTCCGAGATACGAAAAGATACTCAGAGATGCATCGATATTTTGAAATTGTCTGAAATTTTTCCTGTGACATAGTATAAGATAATAATAATATGCTCCTACCAGAAATTTAATTTAATGATCAAAGTTAACGATCCATAAAAGAAATCAGGGGATGATTCTTCAATTTACTTGAATTCTAACAATTACTAAAGAAGTATTAAAGAAAACAAATTGGACAAAAGATTAAAAGCACGATCCAATCAAACACACGACCGAATATCATCGAGATAAAATAAAACTAACGACAGACAGCAAGTGAACGTACATCGACTCTATAATAATAAATATTCTTACAGAAATCGTGAGCCAAAATTACGATTCTTTAAATATTCCCCCCTCCCAATATCATCGGGGATCTGACAAGAAGAAATTCTGACGCCAAAGCGTCTTCATATCTCGGAGAGAATCGCGCGTATCTCCCTCTAATCCTTCTCTATCGCTCGTACATAGCGGAGCGAGCACGGGCCCGGGCCGGTTCCCTTCGAATTTCAACCGAGGTCCCGCTAAAAAGACGAGGCCCGGTGACACGAGAGCGGCAGGGGCCCTTTTCGAAAGTCGATGTTTTTCTCTCGTGGTCTCGGCAAGGACCACGAGAGGCGCGCTGCTCAACCTTTCCTTGTCAGTAACACCAAGTGCACGGTGCGGCGTGGTGTCTGGTCAACGGCGAGCGGCGTGGCGTCCGTGCCAAGCTCTTCTTTTTTCGCCGGGCTTGTGCAAGATCCGCCCTCTCTGTTCCTCCACAACCGATCTCTCCACCCGTTTTATCCACCAGCCGAATCCGATCCTCTTCCTCCCTCTCTCGTACCGGTCTTCCTCCCCTCTCTCCCCTCCCCTCTCACTCTCCGTCTCTCTTTCTCTCGTTTCCCCTGCACCAAGCAAGTTCGTTCCAAGTTACTCGCAACCATATCAACGTCCGCGCGTCTGCGTCTCGACATCGACATTCACCGGCGCATGTCTCCGCTCGAATACTCGCTTCTTGAGGCCGCGAGTCGAGCATCCTCCTCTTTGCCCACGCGCGCATTCTACCCTGCACTCGCTCGCTCGCTCGCTCTGGCCCCCTTGCCGCGCCCTTTCTCCTCGACCTTCCATTTCGTGGCCGTTCGTCCTCGCGGTACGCTGCTCAATACTGTAAACAACCGGCGAAAAGAACCTTTGCCCGTATGCAAACCGTGCACCGTCCGCCCGTGACTGCGTTTTACATATCGCCGTGGTGACGGGCCGATGCGAGCTGCATTCGACCACGTACCACGCGAAATCCACCGGATCCCCGACCAGACGAGACCAGGAGAGCTCAGAAACTGTTTGCCGTTACTGAAATATTCCGATGGGATAACTGTATATACAGAGGAGGAAAACATCTAGTATTGGGAATAATAGGGAGGAGGTATGAAAAGTTAAAAGGAACTCGGGAAAACAAATGGAATATCCTTTTGATCATTTATGAGTTTATTATTGATTGTATTTTTATTTGGTTGTTAGATCTTGTTCTTTTTCTGATAAATATCTGGTAAATGGTTCAGAAGGTGAAATATCATTATACGATGATGGAGTATTTGAATTGTTTCCGAGTGTAAAGCTTCGTCTTCTTTTGAAGCAAATATTCTGACATTTTGCAAGTATTTTAGGTCACTTCGACGAGCATCGAGGATAAATGATCTTGTAAAATTGTAGTTTGTACGATACAATGGTACAATAGATCACGAAAGTATTCGAACTTTATCTTGTGACTCGAAAATCTTGAACTTTAATGGAAGTTTATACGTGGCATAATGAACTATACATATAAAAATTATACGTTTACAATGGAATGATTTACAATTTTGTTTCGTTTCGTTTTACTATCATAAAATGATATTTTAAAAATATCTTATTCACTTTCTATTTGTCCTTTGTTTTAAAAAAGAATTCCTCCTATTTTTTCTATCAATGAAATTTTTATTTTTATCTTCGTAATACTATTTATAATAACGTGAATTTTTAATCCACTTCCATAATCCGTAATTTTTTGTTATTTCAAGAATTTTTCCAAAAGAAACAAAGATACAGGATTTTTCTCAGGCATTTCAACATATTTTTTTAATATTCGCCTATTTTATTTAATGTTCATAAAAATCTTTCAATATAAATAAAACTGAAAAAAGAAATAATTATCTTTCTTTGAGTTTAATAAATCCATCAAGGATTTCAAAAGATAAAATTCCTTCGGTTTTACGATCGGCCATTAAAATCGTACATTTAATTAGAAACAAAAATCGTCCATAAATTATCGAAAGATGGTAAGCGAAATCAACGCATCTTCTTTATTATAACGAAAGACAGAATAATCGTCAAACGAGGCACATGTAAAAATAAATCATTTCGAACCAAATACTCTAGAACATTATGTTTTCACACAAAATTCCATCGTCCTGTTCAACAACTAAAATACGAAAGAATCACCACTTGAAGGTATCCTAAAAACCACCGATGACTCGTCTCATCTCATCGATTTTTCTCTTTCTCTCTTCCCATTTCGATGGAATTCTGAAATTTTAACGCTCGCCACGATGGGATCCCGATGAAGCGTAAAAACTTTCCTCCGGATCGTGGAGGCACGAGGAAGAGAAGAATCTGGAAAGGAGAAAGAGGAGGAAGAGAATACGAAAAAGGAAAAAAGAAGAAGGAGGAAAAGAAAAAGAAGAAGAAAGGAGAGAAAATACGACGAGAGAGGCGGAGATAGGCCGCGAGAGGAAGAAGAGGCGGGTACACACGGAGAACAAGGAAGTAAATAAGTAAATAAACCAGCTGGCTTAGCGAGAAGGTGTCGCGATGCAAATAATCGTCTTTCTCGAGGATCCAAGGCGCGAAAGTGCACGTGTCTGTAAATATGCATACGGTAATATGCGCGAGCTTTTCCCAGTCTCTCTCTTTTCTTCCTTTCCACCCCTTGCCCCGACGGTCCGGATTCTTTGATATTCTCGGATCTCTCATACACGCGGTGCCATCTTCTCAACGAAGCACAAGCGTTAAGTAATTTGCTTATTTCTTTTTGCTCGCCGCTAATAGCTCCTCCATACATTGCCACGGTTTTCTCGCGTTTCGACTTATCAGACCTTTTTGACTGGGTTCCGCTAGAACATTGTGATAGAGATTATGCGTGTGTGTGTGGTTTACAGGACGATTGTCGTGTATGGGATGAAAGGAGATCGAATCATCGTTTTGCACGGTGATTTTTGGGCAATGATCTATTGGATATTTTGATTTCGTTACGCGTTTGTTTTACAAATGATTCTGTGAAATTTAATCAATAGATTTCGTATACGTAAAATTATTTTTACGAAATAGTATGAGTGGTATGATTGAAATTAAAATTGCATTAAATTTCACGTATTAAAAAACAATAAGGCAATTTGCTAATAGAATCTGAAGGATATATAATAATAATTAATTAAATATCATAAAAATGAGCATGTATACAAATATAAATTTAATAAAAATTGTTTCAACTCGGATTTTGACGAGCTAGATTCATCATTGGTAGTTTGAAAGATCGAAAATCCGAGTCCGAATAATCGCATACAGCGAAACTAAGCCTGAAAAACAAGATTGGAATTCTTGAAATTCTCGAGAATCTTGTCATTCTCGAATCGTGAAATACTTTCGGAAACCCGACCTGTCTTGAGCATCGGCTTCTCGATATTTTTGGGTTCTTCTGGTAGTTACACCTCATATTATTACAATCGTGTAAGTGTATTTTTCGTTTTCTTATTTTTAATAACTTAATAATATTCTATATATATATATATTTTATACATATTAAAGAATAGTACATCAAGATGACACTAACATAACCTTTATTTGTAATCATGAGATCAATTGAGGAAGAGTTAATTCAAAATTGATTTCTAAGAATATAACGAAAAATATTAACATTTACATGTTAAAGATAAGAATTCTCTAAACCAATCGAGGTTTAAAATTTTTGCAATACATTTTGTAATTGTTTTGAAATGATTTCATACGTGACATTTTTAATAATTTATTACTTATTTCAAAAAATGAATGTTTATTAAATATATTATAAATATAATAACAATAATCAATTTTTCCAAGAATTGCATTTCTCATTATTTATAAATATCGATCCTTATAGAATATTTTAGTAGATACTTATATGAAAACAAACATATTTGGATGTTTAAATATTATTTAATATATATATAAAATAAAATTTTAGTACATGTAATTTTCGCGACACTTTTAAACAGATCACGACACATCAATCGTAAAACACTTAACTCTTGGCAAAAAGAAAGATTCCATTGCACGAAATATAATTCTATTTCACGGATCTTTCTTAAAGATTCATCGAGTCATCCTTAAAAAAATCCATCATCTATCATTCGGCCTTAAAATCTGCTCGAACGTGTCAATTTTACAATTCATGATTATTGTTACACAAATGCGGTTGACGAAAAGTAAATATAAAATTATAACGAACAAAGGAGAGCGATCTTATCCCTGATCGTTAATTACAAGACTAAAAACTGGTTTCTGCTGACGTGTCCATTTAATGCCCTTGCTAATTAATTATATCGGATCCCTAAGAGCGAACAAACCACGGATCTGAGCAACGGTTCTATCCGTTGCCTTTGTTACGACTGGCAGAACGAGTTCCGAAAAGAATATGCTTTCAGCATCAACAATATCCTATCTCTTCGTTCTCCGTTTCTCTTTAGAATCATCAATAATCGCTTTTCGTTAATTAATTGACGTACGTGTCTCTGCGAATTGCAGAAAAATGCACGAAATCGATCGTCCTTGGTTGCTATATCTCTCTATAATTACGTGATCAGGTTATCAATATGAAAACCTGCGAACGTATATAGAAAGTGTTACAAGAGTGGAATATTGATGAATGAGAAGATAAAAAAGTAGATTTGTACGAAACGGTAGCCGTTTCTCTTATCAAGACTGCAAGAATGTAATTACCTGTCTAATATATTCAATATCTTTTACCTAGAAGAGATCTAATTACCACTTATCAGGGTATCAATCGTTGACTATATTTTCCATTTGGTATTATTTATGTACTATAGAAAAGATTTAATTACCATTTATTATTTGAAACATTGATCATTTGATTATATATATTATTATATTCCCTATTCATTATTTTTTGCTCTTATTATTTCTAAAATCTTTTTGTCAAATCTAGTTTCAATATTTTCCTTTTGATATATCTATTCGTCCAAATCTTAAATGATCGTTATAAATAATTTTTTTTTACAACAATTTACATATTCCATTCATTTAATTTGAAAGTAACATTTGTTCAATCTCAATAAACGAGAGAATGAAATATTTAAATTATTGTGCGATTATTGTAAAAAATTATTAATAATAATTTAAGATTTGGAAGATTGAAATTAAAGAAAGGAAAAGAAAATTTTAATAATAATAATAACACTTGCAAGACGAAAGAGATCACTCGATAGCAAAGATTTAAAATCTCGGCCATTTTTTTCGTTGGGATATTTAGCGGAATGCGATTTTAACCCTCGGCCAAGTGCACTGTTTTAAATCATGTAAACAGCTGCGTGGGCGTGCGAAATATACCATCGTAAATTGCGTTTAATTTATGGAGAAAAACAAATAAATTTCGCTGAAAGAATTTGTTCGGTACGCAGTTATTACATGCACTTTGACTTAACCGCCTATTAAACGGTTCATTCATCTGCTGTCCGCTTCTCATTTCTCCGTTTCCCCTTCGTTTCTTTTTTCCTTTCCCATTCACTTCGCCTCTTTATCGTCGCGATTAACATTACCACGATCCCATGCTATTTTTAGTTTACCGAGAAAGCACCAAGCCAAGAAACATTAAGGAAATCCGGATTAACATCGTTATTGTAATTCAAATAACATTGATGCATTTTTAGTATGCCGGGGGAACTCGTGTAACGGTTAATAAACAAGATGATTGTAAGATAATTTTTAAATAACGAAATTTTATGGATTTCTAAATTATCATAATGGTAAAATATATATGAAAATTTTTCGAATGCAAATTATTTTGTGCAAATTTTTACATGTACACAATTTATAATTTTCAGATGAAAATTGGAATGTTAGATAATTCATTTTGATAGATACTAGATAGATAGCTTTGGCACTAACTAATTGAATTAATTTGAATTAATTTGAAGAATTTGTTTAATATTTTTTTCATCCTCGCTTTTTTGTTTGTCAGTTCAGAATCGACAATATTAAAAAGAGAAACTGATTTTTTTGTTCTTAAAATTTTAATGATTTATTTTATCGTAAATAATAAAAGATTTTACTAAAATCTTCTTTATATCTATATTTTGTTTAATGGATCTTTGTATATTATTGGATTATAATATGTATTTTTTTATACAAAATGTTTTAAAAAGTACTGTTCACATTAGGAATATTTTAAATTTAAATATCTTTTTAATGATATTTAATGTACATTTATTTCTATATATATATATCTTGCCAAATGACAAATAATTATATATATACAAATTATATTATTTCATTATTTGTTTAAAAAAAACAAAAAACACTATATTTGAAATCTATCTTTTTTACCTTTTTTATCTTTTCTATTTTTAAAAAATAATTGGAATTGAAAAATTAAGTAATTAAAATTATAATAACGTTATTCTCAAATAATAATTTTAAAAAAATATGTTTATTCCATCGTTTCTAATTTATTAATCGATTTATTTAAAATTATAATTATATCGTTTGTAATAAATCATTTTATCTTACAATTACATTAAAATGATATCGATATACTCTATTAGCAGTAACTCTTGTTTTGGCTTGTTTCAAGATTACTAATTAATCGTTTATCGTCAATTATTTTACACTTTCACGTTTTATTCGCTTTCGAACGATATTTCGTGAAACAAATAAATGTATAAATAAGACAATATTATGCTTGGAAGACGAAGTATAATTCTTTTTTAACGAGCACGTGCCTCACAAACATATGCCCATTCGCGGGCCATAATGTTTATACGTATACGTAATGGTTGGCTGCGTGCATTCCTTCTTGCGTTGACCCTCGTCACACATATGAATCATAAATCATAACCACGTTATATCGCGGATTTGCAAACAGCCTCGTATTCGTCGAAGACGTCGTTGGTCCCTTACAAATTTACAGCTCTATTGAGACGTTCCGGGTAACATATTGCCATATTTTCTTAGACACAACGGTTCAATATGATATATTTGACGAGTAAAGGACATATATCGTGCATATTGAAAGAGAATCTCGATTACAACTAAACAGTTACGAATAATTTATCGAAATTACATCGACTTATCTATTAATATTTAGAAATTTATTGTTTACTCGATATTTTTATTGAACTGATTGTTCTATTATTAAATTTGTAAATTCACAATTAAAGATCCTACGACTTGATAAATTTATTTTCAGGTTTTCTAATTTTATTAATTTAAAATAGAAATCTAGAATTTTTTAAAAATATATGAAGTAGATAAAATGAATCTAGAAATGAACATACGTTACACGTTGTTAATATAATTGTAGGATTCGATTCTAAAAGTTAAATCAAGTTACACACATATATCGTTTATTCGGAATTTTTACATATCAATTTTATTTTGTTTGGCTCTTAAAATTGATCCTCTAAAAGTATCCTAATAAATATATTAACACTTTGTTACATAGTTACAACGAGACTGGTAAAAATATAAAATAAATCCATTTGATCTATCAATTTCCGGAGAAGTTTAGAATTCGTGGAAACGAGAGAGAAATGCAATCATCATTATAAATAGTGTATAATAATCTAGAATAAGCCTAGATAAACTTTTCTTTCGCTTATTTTTCCGCGGCGGAAATACAATTGTTGTTATGTACATAGTGAATGATTTAAATGTCAAATGCAACGAGTCATTGCGATTTACCGTATCGTTTGATACGTAATGACTAAGAAACTGAACATAATGTTATGCAATGTCTTATGTACGAGGGTCATTGGTCATTCAACCTGGTGTATAGCATTGACACAATGTAGGTGCTGATTATAGTACGGAAACGTGTATGGAACCGACACGATTACCTTGATATCTCTTTACTAAATGACAAGTGAAATGTAGTGTTTGATTTAAGAAGTGTATCTATCCATTCATCGATAATATTATTTATGATACTTTGTGATCTACTTCGTGGAATTGTCATCTTATGAAATTTTTATCGATGCGATGATAAATTTCTTTTTTTTTTCTTGTTTTAAAAAATTTTAAATACTCATGTTATGTCGACATAATCACACACATAATTGAGAGAAATAATAAAATATTTAACTTAAGGAAATCTCTAATGAAGCAATATTTTGGTGGAAAAGTCTGGTGACATCCTCTTTTTTGGAAAAAGATATTAATATAATTTTTCTAAGGAATTTTCGAATTAATACCAATGAGAATAATAGTTATTCCTAATACAAGTATAAAGATATTATTTTATATTTGTATAAGTACGATATAATTTATAACAATATTATCGTCTCTGAGTAAGAATTATAACTTTTAGTTTTTAGAAATAATAGAAAGAATCGAAATAAATAAATTGTACTCGTAATAAATAAAATAGTTTAATACTGATCAAAAGAAATAAAACATCGTATATGTCAATATATTATCAAAATCATCATAAAAATAGAAAAAAATAAAATTACATACGTCAGAATAATATGACGTAATATAACAAGAATTGAGAAGATAATATGGTATAAAATGAAAAATCTGCTAAGTGCACGATAAATCATAACACTCGAGCGATTAATCACCAATCGCATAAACACGATTGCACGATGTTGATATATATTGAGCTAAAAAAAAAAAAGAAAAATAAAATAAAATAATAATACAATAACGGATCAATCTCATTAGAATTTTTACAGAAACTTCTTCATTCAGAATGATCATTATCGATACATCCCCCATACACGCGTTCTCATATATTTTTTTAATAAAGGCGCAGCTCCGTATTCTCATTAGTATAATGTTCGTTGTGCTACAATTTGCGTAATGTGTCTTAATAAATTCAATTGCTCCCGCTAAACAGATGTCTCTCAATGTACAACAATGTAACATTAACCAGCATGTAACAGGCAATGAGATCCAGCGGATCGTGCAGACTTTCATATAAAAGTACTCGCACGTAGCCTAAGCATCGTGTCTAACAACATGGATCGCATTACGTGGAGCGTGAATCACTTAATATTAATCTAGTACAGCCACGTGGTACGGCCAACACAGACTACTACTACACAAGCAAGTGATACGATGATTGCTCCGATCGTGGCTTGCACGTGCACTAGGAACCCTAGACCAGACAAAGAATGTTACGTCCGCCATTTTGTACGTCAGACGTCCGGCAGACAACAAATATCTCATACGATGCCCGGGAATAATTGATATTCAACCGTGGCCCGTGACAGATCAATATATGGCATCGTGTTATGGACTTGGACCATCTGTGTTATTGGACTTGTAAATAGCGATTAAACGTACTCCTCTGGAATTAAATTGTATCGTGAATTTAATCGAAAAGGGATTTTTGCTATTTTTTCTTTTTTTTTTTTCTTTTTTTTTGATATATTCATAAATTTATTGAAGATCTTATTGAAATGAGAGGAGGGGAAATTTTTGAAGGGAAAAAATAATAGGAAAGTATCGTTTGAAAGAAATTAACGTTATTGAAAGAATTGATCGATTGTAATATTTTAAATTAAGAAGTAAAAAAATTGGAATTAATTATATAGAAATTCTCTTGATATTTTTTGATCTACGAAAGATTTATGAAAAAAATAAAAATAATTTCTTCATCTAAATATAAAATTGACAAAGAATAAAAATTATTAATATAAACTATACTCCCCCCTACTTTCAAGATCGAAATTTTTATGATGAAATTATTTCGTGCTTCAATAGCATCCTACTACCTATTCGAAAATATAAAAAAGTTAAAAATTCAAAAGTTTAAAAAAAATTCTAGGACAATTTATATAGCTGATCCGCCGGTCATTATTTATTCGAAGGTGGACGGTCGATGCACGAATTGCGTAACGTTTCATCGGGTCGCGTACGCGTTGACGACTGGCAGGATGAAAAATGAGCAATACATTACACGATCCCCCCGTGAGAAGTGGGCCATTGACCCAAGTAGGTGTAACGACATATTATTGCAGTAATCGTGTCTGCGAACGAGTCACCGCACGAATCTACCGAGTGGACGAAGATAGAGCGCGTCTAATTCGACGATTGAACCTGTCTCTCGTTTCTGCCTCGTCAGAGCAGCCTTCTACTACTAGCCAGTTCCTTTCAGTGCCATACATACAGTTATTATGTAACGTGCACGTTCCCCGATGATGTCTCGCGTTCGCGAAAATCAATCCACATCCGTGATTTTAGCTGCCACTCGATCTTCCGCGATGAGGAAGGTCAATCAGTATGAGTTCTCAAGGTCTTGGTACAGGGAATGGCCGTGAACTTCTCATTTCTCAAACGATTCTCGAGTTTTTGGTCCTTCAAAAGGTGATCTAATTGTTACTTTTTTTTTTTTTAAGGAGGATTTGTATTAGGTGAACGATTATATAGGGATATTGATTATAAAAATTATTAAAATATTTATCAATAAATCGTTTGTGATGTGAAATTATATAAGTAGAAATAGAATTTGATCGAAATAAGAATGGACAAATTGGAAAGATATGAGAAACGAAAAATATGAAATTCTTTAAAACGGGGAAAAGAAACTGATTTATTAGATATAGAAGTACGTGATAATATTAATATTTTGCTTGGAATATTAAACTTTAAATCATGCCAACTTTATTGAACGATAAATATAAGTATGTGGAAAATATTTTATGCTTATAAAATGAAATTTTTAAGTGGAATTATACCTGTTTCTAGAGACAGACATAGAGGAAAAGATTCAAAGATTCTTCTTGAAGAATAAAAAAAATAATCAACATAATAATATAGCACCATATTCCGTTCTTTTCTACATCTTATTGCTAATAACCATACTATTGATGTAACGGCTACCTTAAAGTAAAAAGAAGAATACTCTCGGTCTAAAACCGGATATGTAGTCATTTTATGAAAGGCTAGAGACACGTCTAGAAGAGATATGCCTATATTTGATGATGAAATTTTATTTAAAAAAATAAAATAAACATATACATACATATATATGTGTGTGTATATATTATCGAACACTGATACCGTACATAGAAAAGAATCATTATTGCTGGTAATTTTTATTAGAATTCTATTTTCGAAATTACGAACTTGCAATTTGATATCTCGATGTGATGATATTTTATGTATTTTTCATCGATTTAAAATTGTTTTTTCTCAAAATCATAATTTTTGTATTATCGTAAGAACTGTACGATGTTTTTTTAAAACATGTTCCAATTCTCTCTTCAACGATAGAAAAAATTCAGTAATCATAATCAAACTAAAATAATTTATCAATTTAACGAACTTGTAATGATTATTTAAAAAGCAACAGCAAAAAGAAGACGATTATTTAATTGGATATAATTCCATTATAACTTTTTTTACAGGAAAAAGAAGATTCGAATGACATCATCCTCCAACGAGACGAAAAAGCAGAAACAGTTATACAAACAAAAACGAATCTCTAACATGACTTAATCCCCCACTAACGGCTTGCAAAATACACATCCCCGGGCTCATAAGCATACATCGCATATCTATAATCTCATCTTGTCTGAAAAATTGTGAAACACCGAAAGATGTACCGTTTTATTCGCTAAAATAAACTCAAGTGTCAAACATATCGATCTTAATCAGATGGATTAAAAATATTTATGTAAATTCATATCATAAAAGATTTTTTTCGTCGATAATTTGAAAAATTGAAAATTGTCTTTTAAATAATTTAAACGACAAGTTTAATTTTTGATATTATTGAAACTTTCGCACAATTAAAATTTTTATACTCGCGTAAAGATCTGTAATTTACTTACATAATCATGATTTCCTTCTTTTCACGTGGAAATTTTATTTTATTAAAATAATTCTTTCAATGTCTCCCGATTTTACAATGATTATATATATTTTCTTCTTGACAAAAATTTTATAAAAATATTATTGAAAATTATCATTAACATTAACACTACGTTAAAAATTCGCGTTTAACACAATTTTTGACACAAGAAGTTCCTTTTGCTTCAAATTTCTTCTCTATTAAAAAAGAAAAAAAAAGAGAAAATAAATTTCTCTTATACAAGAATATACAAGAATTGTTCATAAACATCCTGATTTACTAATTTTCCATAAAAAATATGACACTTTTTTCACCAAACGATAATTAATTTCCCCATCCAAATTTCCATAAAACTTGTTACATGATCGTTCAAATCGTCTAAATCAATAAATAAATCAATAAAATAATTTCCAAAAAGATTCGAGCTGATCACTCTCTTCTTTCTTCCTTTGCAGAGAACGCAGACTGTACCACGATTCGTTGTCGCGAGGGGCAGACGTGTCTGTCGGAGATGAAGTCGGGCCGGCCACGTTGCGTGACCTGCACCTATCGTTGTCCCCGGAAGCGGGAGCGCGTCCGGAACCGGACACACCGTGATCGAGACCCATCGGCGACCATGTTGTGCGCCACCAACAATATCACCTATCCAAGCTGGTGTCACATCGTCAAGGACGCCTGCGTTACCGGCTTCGTCCTCGAGACGCGACACGCCGGCCCCTGCAACGCCTACGACACCTCTCCTCTCTATATCGGTAAGTCCTCGACACGCGATTACGTAGATAACACGCGTTTACTGGTCAATGAATACTGTTGTTCCAGCCGTAGTCTATTGAAATTATCTCTGTATTCGAGTAGTCTTGCTCGACGCTGAACGCGTATTCGAATATGCTCGATCGATTTGCACTATCCTCTTTCCTGTTTTTTCCTGACTTTTACATTATTATCTCTCTTTGCTTTTCTCTTTTCTCCTCGTTTGAGAATTATTAATGAAATCGATCGAAGTGAAATTATTATGGTATAATTATAAAAATTATTTGCATAACATATTTATTGCAATATTTAAATTAATTAAGGCTAATTAATTATAAAAATCTGATATAAATATGATCTGAAGATGAAATTTAGATCAGGAGAGAAGTACGAAAGTAAGATGTATATGTAAGTAAATATTTTTTATAATTAAATGTTGCAATAAATAATAATAAATTTGTTATCATATGAGAAATATTTACGAAACTTAATACGTTTGTTATTATTTTAATTTTTTAAAATTCCTAATTATATTAATTACTTAATTAAAAAAATATATACATATTATGTATATATTATGTATATATATCAATATAACATTGAACAATCAAGAAAAATTTACCATTTATATGTTTTTAAAAAATTGGAATGTTTCTACGTAATTGAAATGATCGATTCAATTTTAGAAAATTTTAGATTTTTTTAAAAAGTTACTTTTGAATTTGAAATCTGAATTGGGATATTATACTTATAAAAGTATACGTTCATTCTATCTGAGAAAACATAACGAATATAATCATTGAATAAGAGAAAATGAGAAAAATCATCAAACAATCAACAAAATTAAAAAATATCTTCCAATCAATAATCTACAAACGTTTGTGCATTTATGAAAAATCTTCAAGAAAAATATATCTACCAAACAAATATATAAAAAACATTCAACGTAAAGTACCATTTCTATGATAAAACAAAACCTTTATCTCGATCCTATTTCTTTAACACCTTAACTGTCAGCCACGAGTACACTCCCAGTAACTGCGCGTAATTGATGTTGTCAGCCAACAATATAATCGTGTTTGTAAAAATATAAATTTACATAAACATTCGCAGTTCACAAATCAGAGCGGCGCAAAAAGAATAAATCGACGAAAGAGGAATAGAATAAAACGGATAAAGCAAAAAGTAAAAAGATATAAGAAGAGGAGAAGGAACGATTAAAGAAAAAAAAAAAAAGAATGCTAAAAGAGCGTCAACACGTTTTTCATCGAGAGGGAACGAAACTCTTCTCGGCGTGCATAGACAGTAACAGCTTGGCGGTCGACACTTCCATTCCGATTTCATTTCGTATTTAGCGAGGGATCGCCGATGTCGAGAGGCCGCGTTTCCCATGCCGTGATAAAGCGGAATACGCGTCTGGTCATTTATCTATTTCTCTCGGAGGCGTGGGCCATTCACGAGCCGTCTGTGAAGCAAGCGATCGTCGTAATCCAGCGTGGAATTCGCCTTGTTCGAGTCGCCTCTGAGAATATACGCGCCCACGCGCTCGCTTGTCTCGCCCGTTAAACACAGTCAATCGCGAAAACCCAGAGGAGAGCTAGCCGTGGAATTCTAGAGTTCCGCTTGCCGATGCCTTCCTCTCTCGCGTGCACTCTCGCGTTTCTCGCAACGCTACGCTTCCTATCGTTGTTGTTACAACATGGAAACCGGGTGGGGAATCTCGACCAATTTTTATGAAATTTTTATTTTATTTGTTGTACCAATTGTTTTCGTTTTCAATATATATTGATGATTTATTATTATTATTTTTTTTAATATCTCGATAAACTCTCCCGTTTCTGTAAAAATTCAAGAAATCTTCTAATCTAATTTAATTCTGTACGATGATATTTTCTCGAAGTGTAGTTAAATTTTGTTAACTCGAATGTTTACGAAGGAATTCAAATCTTCGGTTTATTGAAGAAAAAACAACAACTTTTCTTCATACGTATAATTTAATTGGTATTCAATCTCAGTTTCAAGAATTATATGCAAAATTATTTAATCTATATATATGTATTTTTGATAAGTTTAATTAAAGTTTGGGATTTGGTTTAGGTTAGGTTGAATTTACGACACGTTTAGTTTGATCTATTCTAACTATTGGATGCTTTACAAAGCGATTTGGATTATATATTTCAAATTAGATTTGAAACAATTGAAAAAATATTACGCTTAAAATTTATGGCAGTATGGGTTTTTTACAATATTTTCTTTCAAGGCCATTTAAGACTATTTTTGCCGTTGCCGGTGTGTTACAATAAAATGGTTAAAAAAAATTCATATGCATGAAGAATGACAGTCACGACACAGGTCGAAACATGAATATGTGATCGGACCCTTCAAAAAATATTATCCAACTCGCTCTTATCACTTTTTTACTTTTTTTAAACGTATTTTCTTACGTTCAAATTCGGTGTCCGGTTTTCAAAAATTTATTTATTACCTACCTCGAACGCAGTCTGAAAATATAAAGTACGATACGAAGTGATGGTTATACGTATAAGGAAAAGTTGTTCAGAATATTATTCCTGACAAATATATTTCAAGGTCACTAAAAGCAACGAAGCGTGGCCTTTTCTATACAATTTTTATACGATTCTCTTGTATGTTTTTTTCTTTTCTAGTATAAGAATTAGTACACATCGAATAATATATTTTTAAAAACTCATAATGAAATTCTTATATTTCTAAAATTGAAGCGGAAGATATTGATATTTTTTTTCAATTTTGCGAGAAAGAATGTTATTCATCGAATAATTTTATTTTCTAGTTCTATATAATACTAAAATTCAGATTTTATTATTATTTTGACCGTGTCTGTAAATTATGTTAAAAAAAAGGGGGAGAGAGAAAGAAAAGAAGCTTTTAAAACAATTCTTTCATTTGTTTCTGTCGATAAAATGCTTTTGTTCATGCACGTATGTGTAGACATTTGAGTAGACGTAGAAACCTGTTGCATGTCGCGCATAAACGGGAGAGTTTACGCATCAGCTTCCTTGCATCGTGAATTATTCCGACTTTTATCTCAAATACGACCCACGATTTTTTAAATCGCGATAGAATTTATCGAACTCGTGGCATGCTCTATTTACCACATCTACGATATCAATAAAGCTTATATCAGCTTCTGGAATTGCCACTGGTACTAAACTTATTTTACTTCGATCACGATCTCGTTAATATTGCCAATATCTATTTATAATCTCTTGCGCCACGATATTTTTGTACCCGTTATTAACAAGTTCGGAATGATTAAAAATTTTATTAAATAGAATAGACATGCAGACGAATATAGTAAGAAAGATATTTCCTCACCAATGATATTTTATTATCGATTATCGTATCACGAATTTCGTAATACCAACAAATAATCGCAATAATGAACGAATAAATAGAATTATTTGATGACGACGATAAAATTGTCAATGATATTTCGATTGTACGTCACATTCTAAGTAATTAAGATACATAATAAGAGATCGTCACCACCTCGCATCAAATACAGGAAACGTGTTTTTAACTGCAAACTATTGTAAACTATCACGAATAATAAAATTATTTTTTCCCCCGTTTATTATATTATTAAAGAACGAATAAAATTGTTGAATAAGAAATTATTCAATTCAGATCCATTAATTTGAAATTTGCATATAATTGCATTATTCACACTAATATGTACAAGAATATAGAATTTATTTATGACTATTAAATACATAATAGAGAGCCCAAGTATCTTGAGGTCATTCTCGCACAATTGTATAATAAAATAAACAAGTGAAATTATATTGTAACGCTTAAAATTTTTTATAACGATTATAACTTTGTACATTTATCGTATCGCACATCATATTTTGCAATTACAGTGAAAATAAACAAATAAATTTACGTAACGACGACAGTTTCCTACATTCTATTCTCGTATATCATATTTTTCACGCGTTTATTATTTTCAATAATTGTTCTCTCGCACAATAACGCATAGAGTATAAGCTCCTTTCTCTAAATTATAATGGGCGCAGTTAAACGAGAGTTTCTTTCATGCCGCAAATCCTCGTACATATATATATATCGCAATTACATCAGGAAATAATACAATGACGGGTTCACTGTTACGCAAATTCTAAAAGAGATCGTGAACAGAAGCTTTTGAATAATTTGCATTGTCTTTACGCAGCAAACCATAAAGACGAAGTAACGGTGCAGCGTTTGGGTTTTGTTAGGTCGAGTGTAGATAAATTCAACTTCGTGACACGCATTCGGTGTTGAAATTTTTATTGAACGACAGTGAATAATATCGATGATGAATAACGCGTGGAACGTGGCTCGTTTGAACTGTCGATCTATACGTAAAATATTTATCGAAGTTGTATTGTGCCATATATTATTCTCTCCTCTGTGTGCAACAGCGAAATCACTTTCAATTTTTTTATTCTTTTATTAATATATATATTTATATATTATTCTATATCGTATTCTACATTGTGAATGAAAATAGTCTAAAAGTAAGTCGAAAGGAAAGAGATTTAATATTTATTGTGTGTTGCGTCGACTCATATTATTAGATTGGTGCACGTGAAATGTTATTTTCTCAAATAAAACTTTATACGCGGTTCCTTTGAAAGAGTATAATAAGAGAATGTTTCGTGCAATTGTATCTAGCCATATTCTAAAACGATAGAATAAAATTTCATAGGATACGATTAAAGTGATTTCGAGTAACGTATCGTTCGATGCAAATGTTTTTTAAATGATTCCAAAATGGAATGAAACTTACTTTTTTTCTATAAATCTATCAAAATTCGTTTATTACATATACATATATTTATTTCGGGAATTCATTATTTTAAAAAATACTTTCTTTAAAGGCAAGAAAAGCCTTTCGTATTATAAAGTTTATTTAAAATCAAAGTATCTTTTAAATTTTAATAAGTATTCGATATAAATACTTCGATACATTTCGATTTATAAATTTATTATTAAAAACTAAGAATAAAAATAACCAGATGAAACGTGCACGAACGTTAAAAGGCCAGCAACTGAAAAGATTAATTACAATCGAAATCATAATTAATAATGTATCGATCGGTTCAATGTCACGTTCAAGAAAATTAAAATTTTATCTTTGCATCGTGCCAATGTTAGATTAAATTAAATAACTTAAACCGTGTGAAACTATTAACGAAAAATATTACACAATTATTCTACGTACTTACATATATCTTCTCTTTTACCCCACCGCCATATCGCTTATCCATTCGTCCATAACCATATAGTAGAAAGCAGAGATGAATTAACTCTCGCGTGTCATTTACAATTCAATTTCTCGTCCGCTCACGTGTCACGTCATCGATCAACAAGCACGATAATAACGATCAGAAGGAGAAGAAGAGAAGAAACGCATAAAATCATACGTGATAACCAGTTTAACGGCATTCATTATCGCCCACGATACAACAAATCAACCATAACTATACCGCAAAATCAGAAGGAAAAGAGAAAAGAAAAGAAGAAGAAGAAAGGAGCAAAAATCTATCCAAGAGGGAAAAAATCTCGCGTAACACTTATCCGATCCACGGGACTCGTTTCGATCATCGAAGATAACGATCGAATTTCGCGGGCATATATCGAATCGAGGCGGAGCGCAATTCCAATTGGATTTAATTTAATAACCACCCTTTTGCTTTGCCCCTTTGTTACAGAGGAGGACAACACCTCGAGCAACTATGGCGTCGATCTGGCGGACGAGGACGCGAGATTCGAGGACGCGGAATCCCTATCGTACAACGGCCAGACCCATCGCTCTTTGGCGTTGTCGTAGCCCGCGATCGATCGATCGATCGGTCGATCCTGCACACCGACGCGACACACGAGTCGTACATTTTCTCCGTAGGTGCTCGCTACTGACCAAGGAACCACAGCGGATTGGTGGAACGTGTCGCGGAGGAACACGCGAATTGATATTACCGACTTTCTGATCTTTCTGATCAGATCGGAGAGGATAATTATGATAATAATATTATATTAAATTCCAACGCGAAATTGGAGAATTAAATTATGAAACTGTTCGTTAGGTTAGGTTAGATTGCGCGATTATTGGATTAAGTTTCGTGTTGTAAGGTTTGATCTATCGAGATCGTATTAGAGAAATGTCACGCGAGAATTACCACGTGTGAATTTCCGGTCGTAGCTTCCGGGGAGCTTGGAGGAACGACGCGAGGGCGGACACGTTTTTTTTTTTTTATGCTTCCTCTTTTGGAAGGCACACGCAATTTTGGGACGCCATTAAATCTCGAGGATGGCGAGATTCGTGCCGGATATACATAGATTAAGGGCAGATCAGTATTCTTTTCTCCGTTTTCGGGAGGATTTCGAGGTTTCGCAGGTTCGTTCGCGCACAGGCGACATTATTTCCCTCCCCCCTCACTTTTTCTCTCGTTTTATTTTATTTTATTTTGTTTTTCATCTCAGAAGGAAGCGGAAAGCCAACGAATCGAGACTAATTAACACTTTCGTGATCGAAGCACGCGATAAACGCGTTGTTACATGAGGGTAACGTGTCGCGTTTGCTACCTACCAGGAGCCATTTAAGCAGGTTTGTATCTATTGTTTCGATGTACATATACGTTTCACGAATTTGTGAAATTAAATTAGTTAATAATTATTTAAAATTGATCTTTCGAATCGAACTTGAGAGAACTTTTAACTCTTTAAGTCTTTGAGAATTGTATTATCGCCATTTTTGTTGTTTCAACGCAGTTTATTATTTTAAATATTTGAGGATTATCAATTAACAGGCATAATTTTTCTAACAAGGAAAATTGATCGGGTATTATTTATAAAAAAAAACGAAAATTGGATAATAAATGAAACGACTTTAGAATTTCCTTTTTGAATTCTAATTATTTTATTTATTTTTATTTATGAATCAATTTAAACAAAAAAGAACTGCCATCTGCCGTGTGTACAATGAAATTTTCTTTTTATAATGTAATTATAATATCTCTAAGTGATTAGATACATTTTATAGTATGAATACGAAAAAAAGTACTAATATAATCCTAAATTTCTTCGTCTTCTATAAATGTATGATTCAGAATTTTAATTTATGAGCATTAAAGGGTTAATAGTCTCATCAATTATCATTGTATTCCTTGTAAAAAAAAAAAAATATTTTAGAAGTAACAACGTTTACAAATTCGATTTTCTGATATTTTAAGAGTACAATAAATCTTGATGTATCACATGAAATGTCCATAAAAGTTAGGCATAGTTAGTCTATGAATTATAAGTTGTAAATTGCTGTAAGTATTCTTTCGTCGTCTGTTTTTTCTTTCTTTTATCTTTCTAGCATTATATTTTTATTCGAAAATTAGTTTTAATCGATTATACCACAGTGTTCTTTCTTTTGTATTAATTTATTATAATGTTAAATTAATTTATTGTTCGAAGTAATACGAATAAATGAAATCTGTGTCCGTGTGTATGTGTGTGTGTATGAAAGAGAGAGAGAGAGAGAGAGAGAGAGATTGGAAAATCGCGTTGAACTTCAACATAACACCAATTTTATTCTTCTTTCGTTTCTTTTAACAGGATAACATGTACACAGTGTAATATGAAGTTTGATTGCCAACACGTAAAATACATATTATTATATCAAGATAATTATACATGTGAAGCACGTGAAATAGTATGTATAAATATACGTTGCTTTATACGTTATTTCACGTGTACAGTTCACGTGTGTTTTAGATACACATACTATTTAATAGAATTCTGTATATAGTTTACATTATGCTTGGATTATTTCGTAACGTAAGAGCCTCTCATCGATACTATAAAAAGGAAAAACAATAAAGTTAACTAATTAGCGATCCATTCACTAATCGAAATACTCTTTCACTCATATATCATGAATAATCAAACTTAACCAATCACAGCCATACAATTTTAATTGCACTGGCTCCTGATATTCTATCTAACGTTATCTATTTCGTGTCCTGTTCAATTGAGATAAATTAATCGCGAAAGTGTTAATGAACGTCGATGCAGTCATTCGATGAAGAATATTTTCGATTCAATCAATTGATATTTATAATCGTTAAATGTCGTTCAAGAGTAGATCATTTTTAGGGCTCAATGGAATGGAAAACGCAGAACACTAATATGAAATTTAAGTGACAGTCGTAGATCTAATCACTATCGAAATTGACTATCGTCCCATTATCGAAATTATTAGAAGTTGATTGGAAAGTTTTATAGTTTCTTTTTCTCAAAACTTTTTGAGAAAATGCGAATAAATAATTATTAAGAAAATTTCTTTTGAGAAATGTGTATGCATATACATTATAAAAATATATATTACAGTATTTTAAAAATACTTATTTTTTTTTTTTTAATTTAAGAAGAACAATTGAATTGCTAAATAAATCGTGATAAATTAAACGTTTATTCAAAAATATTAATAATATTCAAAATAAAATATTCTTTGCAATGTACAATGCATATTTAAAATTCATTTATATATTTTTTTATAAAAATCTTCATAAAAATACGAATTTGAAAATACGAACATCATCAATTAGTAATAGCAAAATTTTCCAATCAACTTATCAATTATACTCCGTCGAAAACACCGTTTCTTAATTAATACATTGCGTATAGCTTTCTTTTTAACAAATAGAATATTAAGATCGAATCGTGAAATTACGCTTACGTATTATCATATGCTGACGTGTACACGAATTTTATCATCAAAATGAAATTTGAATACGACCAAAGACAAGCATTCGAAAGAAAGTCAATGGTTCAGTGATTGAATAACATTCTAAATGTCGAAGCTGAACATAATCGTAATCGCAAGCCATTGTATATGCGAAGACGTTAAATAATGTAAAATATTTGTCTGTATACGATAACTTGTCAGCTAGTCGTAAAGTGGTCACTAGAAAAAAGAATTTTTCAATAAAATTGCATCCTTGAGAAGGAAAAATGAGAAAATAAACGATAAAAGAAATTTTTGAAAAAAAGAGAAAGATTGAAAAACCGATAATGAATTTAAAGAAGCTTTATGGAATTGACGATAAATTTGTAAAACGAAGCTGTACGCAATGTATCAATGGATTTTACTTTGGAAAAACTTTTAATTTTGAATGATAAAAAGAACAGGTGAAAATATCCTTCTATGATAAAATGTTAAAGTTTTAAAGTATTATTTATTTATTTATTGTAAATTTTTTTGTACATATTATTTTGCGGAATCAATCATTTGTTGCTATTTCTTCGAGCAAGTGTGCCTGTTCTTTTTGACCAATCATGTTAATGTTCAAAGTTATTTCACAAAATATGTATAATATTTTTACACGAGAATCACATCTTGGAACGAAAGATTTTTAATTACGAAAAATTAACAAAGAAAGTTCCATCATTTTAAGATTTAGTATAAATTTTTCACGAGTGAAGATGGTTTTTAAGAAAAATAGTAACCGACAGTTTCTTTTGTTTTAAAACCAGACAGATTAATTCTGTACAAATCAGTATTATTCAACCTTACGCGACGAAGGTAAATAGCTAGATAATCAACGAGAGAGTTAGATCAATATTAACTCTCAAAAAGCATTTGTTAAAAATTATTTGCTTTACGTACTATTATTTTGTTTTACACAATCAATAATGAAATCAAAAATTAGATATAAAATTTAATTTTTTTTCTGGAATATTCGTTAAATAATTTTCTCGTATTAATAAACCGAAGCTAATAACTTTTCAATTAAATTCATTTGTTAATTATATTTATTTTTTTATTAATCCCAGAATATATTATTCATATATTCGTATATAAAAAATTACGAAATTTAGATAATAATCAAGCCTGTAATTTCTTATTTATGAATTTATCTTACGTTGAAAAATAATCTTTTTCTTTATAGAAATAATACAAAATTTATGTCTTTTCAATCTTAATAAAATTAAGAAGAAAACATTAAAAATATGAAACTTTCATCGCCAAGTATAAAAATTCCAAATATTTAGATATACTCTTGCAGAGTTTAATTAATCTAACTATATTTCACTAAATCATCAAAATTCGCATCCAATAGAAAACAGAAATGATATAATAACTAAATCGAAATTCCACGTGTAAGCAACGTGTCATTTTATTCTCAATTACGTGTACCAAGAATTTCATCCGCCTCGACGAGGAAAGTTTGCGCTCAAAAATGGCACTCTGAACGAACGCAACGTTTAAATTACGCGTTCTTAAATGCGCGTACAATATTACACAGTCCATATCTTCGATATCAGCCCGTTACATTTTCGATCGTTCCAATGCCTCCAGTCTGGCGCCAGTAGAATTCCCATAATATTCGTACTTAATTTATGTTAGCTTTACGGCCTGCGTTAACAGCTTCGCTTATTCGCACACATTTTATTGGTTTACGATCACGTATCTCACATTTTTCCTCTCATACGTTGTCAACCGCTTTACACGTGTCACCTCTCACCTACACGATCGAATAAATTATCGATTATTGCACGATTCTGTAGATGGAAAAATCGTGGAACTGGAAAATTCAGGAATGAGATAATTTATAGGGGAATGATAAGAGCCCACTTTGTCGATCATTTATTAATTTGTCTTACGCGTGATCGTGTCATATGATTTTCGTGAAATATGATACTGCTGCTTGAAATTAAATGGATGTTTTGCAATTTTAAGATATTATCGAAGCCATGAGATGAAGAATTCTTGGCATCTCGAGTAGCACTTATTTCATTTATTCCCCTATCAAGGTAGTAATGTAAAAGTATGTCAAGGATAAGAAATATTATATCTTTGAACGAATTGTAAATAATTTTCCGGAAAAGCAGAGAGAGAAAGAGAGAGAGAGAGAGAGAGAGAGAGAGAGAGAGAGAGAGAGAGAGAGAGAGAGAGAGAGAGAGAGAGAGAGAGAGAGAGAGAGAAAGAGAAAAGAAACAATTGCAATGAATTTTTAATTATTTTAGTATACAACAATTGGTTCGTTTAATATCTTTTTTTATTCGTTAATGTTTCCTCTATTATTATTTATTACGTTTGCGAAAGTTCAATTTTTGTATAAAGTTTTATTATGTTAGAAAGAAATTTAAAAAAAAGAAGAAAGAGAGAGAGAGAGAGAGAAAATGTTCATAAAATTTTGTGCAATTTGTTCGGACGAAAGTGTTTGTAGAGAATTGTATATTTTATTATTTATATAGAGAACGTGATTTATCTATCCTCTTTATTTTACACTCTTTTCTTTGCTCGACAAACTCTGTCCCATGGGTCTGATTTTGCGGAATGCAAACTTCTCCATGGCCTACCATCCACGCGAAACAATTAACGTTCCTGACAGCCGCAAAAGTGTTCCAAGAAACGGGGAAACGTCGCGACACCCCGCATTGTAAAAATACAAGATTGGAATTACTTTGCAATAACGCCAATTCTCGCTTAAAAAGGAGATACAATTATTTCTGAGATAATTTACAAGGAAACGCGTTTCTTTGGCGTCTCGAATGGTCTCCTTTACGCTGTTCAAATACCCTTTGAAATTTGTCTGTTGATAATAACGAGACGTCTCTCTCAAAAAATAAGAAATTTTCACGAAATAACTATTCGAACTATCGACAAATATTTAGCATTACGATATTCACAATTTCTATTCGTAATATTTGAATAGGATTTTTATAATAAATAATTCTCTGTTTATCCACCATGTTTAAGATTCGTTTATATTTCTTTATTTAGAGAATTTTATGTTATATGTAATATTTTGAAATTGCATTAATGTTATCCGAATAATTGTTCCTACAATACATAATCGTATAGTCAATCGCGATATTTAAAATTCGAATATAATTTGTAAATAAATAACTCGGCATTTATTTCTATTGTTCCAAATCAAAGTTTCGTGATGTACCAATTGATCATTTGCAACATTTTAAAAATTCCGTGTCCGTATCACTTTGATATTAATTAACACATTGGTTATATTTGCAGAAAACGCAATATTCAATTTCTAATCAATACGAAAGTAAATTATTTTAATTCTTCGAAGAATAAGCGGGAACCTATGATACCTCTATTGTTGCAATCCGAATACATGAAACCAACCACGAAATAAAAAAGAGGAAAAAAAAATTCCGGCCGGATAATTTCATTCTTGCGTGGTGACATGTGCGATGACATTACAAATCCGAATGGCAATAAATTTATACTCATTTCGACATTTACGCGAGACCACTTGTGCAATTCGGTATTGGATATTTCTATCCAGCCTTTGTCTCATGTATTCTGTTCGCCTATTTCGAGGCTACGCGAACCGGAATGGACCGTATTTATCAGATGAGATCTGTCTATCGTCGCTAGAAGCAAGGTGCAGAAAAACAAAAAAAAAAAAAATAAAAAAAAAATAAAAAAAATTATGTAAATGCACCGAAACGAACGGTAAAAAAAGAAAAAGAAAAAAAAAAAGAAGAATGCGAACGAGATATTCGTGACATTCGGTTCCAAATATCGAATGTCTATTACCTGTGAACGTTTGAAATCGTTTTTAGATGGAAATGCAATTGTATGCGATAATATAGTTCCTGTATTATACATAACGTATATAATATAAATTTAATATACATAAATTATTCTATTAGTAGAGCTTTAGACTATTCTAACAGTAGTACATTGTGCGAACCAAAAATTAAACGTCACCTTGATATGTCTGCCGTAATTATTATTTCGATATCGATTTAATGTATAACTCGCGAGCATTATTGCATTAGCATTACTTTAAGCAGCGTTTACGTTAGGCAACTTTTGACAAAGGAAAGAATCGATCTATGAGCTATCGAAATTTAATTCAAAAAATACAATAAATATTATTATAAATAAATATCTTTGTTTTTACAAATATTTTTTCTAGCTTTTAATAATCAGATTCACCTAACTTAATTTATTATTCGAGAGTTGGTTTAAACAACTTTTAATCGAGCAACCGGAACAAATTAAAATTTTAATTGAGTAAAATAAATGGCTTGGGAAATTAAAAATTATTTCATGTAAACGCAGTCTTTTAATCGAAAGATTTTTGTAACAAATTGAACAGATAGTTAATAATTGAACGATTCAAAATTATTTCAAAAGGAAAATTTTGATCGATTTAAGATCAATCTATTCGATTGTTCGAAATGGAAAATTGCCCAATGTAAACGCGGCTTTAAGAGTCTGCTCGAAACTTTTCTCGGCAAGAGGATTCGAGCGCCGAAGACGATCGAAATAAGAGAAAGACAACATACGGTAATGTCGAGCAAGGGACAATAAAGACAACCTACTAACGTTTCTCTTTCGATTAAGTTGTGATCAACATTGCGAAAGAAGAAAAATCAATGAAAATTCGATGCAAATTTTTCTTTACATTAGCATATAACTAATTTTTAATTTTTCGATAGAGGAGATTTTATACTCGACTTTTTCGGGGGACTTTATGTTGATAATTTTGAAATATTAAAAATTTCTCGTAATTCCATTTGACAATGAAAACGACAATTGTTAAAGTGTTATCAAATGCTCTTAATTTTTTAAGGAAATAGTTTTGTCTTATTCGAGAAAATTATTATTCGTATTGTTAATTCATTGTCGGAGAAAAAACTATTTCGTGAATTTAGAAAATTAGCGTATTTGTTCATAACATAATTTAGAAAAGAGTGAAAAATGTAGGTCACTTCAATCAGTGGTATACTTCAAAAAACGTTCGAATATTTTACTATGTTTATATGTTAATTCTTTTAACTTTATTCCAATTATCTGTGTACGATTATTATGTATTATAAAAATATGATCTTGTCAGTAACAATTGTAACAAAAATCTCTACTAATGATATTATTATCGCATATTTAATTCACTAGATATCGTAAATAAAATTAAATATTGAATAACGAAATTTGCCACTATTAGATAAAAAATATGTATATTGATTAAATATACTATCCAAGAAAGAAAAACGCGATATATCGTAAAGTAATTTAACGTGATTATTTGTAAATTTATGTGTTCGAGTAATATAATTTAATATTTCCTATCGTTATCATTTTTATTCATTGCAATACGAATTTAACGTATATTTTTATTTATTTTCGCTAAATATTATTATTATGGAACTTTATTTTAGATGTTTATAATAAATTCTATATATTTGATTCGTTGCTATGTTTAACTTATTTAATAACGAGATATGAAATAATACTATAATCGGTTAAATTATAAATGTTGTTAGTATTCATCAAGACTGTGTTTCTAATTAATTTATTGCGATACTTGGTTTTAAAAATGTTGCCATTTCGTTTCGCGTAAGAAATCGATGCATATCATTAAAAAAATCGGCCATCGTTTCGTAATAAACTCTCTGCATTGATCAAGATAAAAGATAAATGTCATTTGCATATAAGAACTCGAACACAGATATTTCTCTACAATGAGATTGATACCAACTTACATAAACTTGAAAAATACATATTTCCTAAACACGTTATCGTATATTATCGTATATTTTGATACATATAATAAATAAATATTCATATCCATATACCTTTGATGAAACAATAAGAAGAAATGGAATGTTTGATACATGACATTTTATTTTGATTATAAATATTAATTTGATTTTTTAAAAATAAATTTGATAAAAAAATTTTTTAATATTAATCTAATTGTTTAGGAAATATATCTTGTAATATGTTGATGAAGAAAGCAAGATTAAATCGCGTTCTACAAAAATGATATTTATCTAGAAATTTTATTTTATATTCTAAAATAATCAAACGTATAAGATTTCTGTTTTCAATTGTGATTACTTCAGTGGCTGTAAAGAAATTTGAATCTTATGATGTTATATTACGAAACTATCTAAAATTTTATATCTACACATTGTATGTTAATAAAAAAAGAATATAACACGTTTACGACGAAACTTACGGTATTAAACTTGTGATATAATATAAACGAAGAATATACCAATACTTTGATCTTTATTAATGAAAAGAGAAAAATAAATATATCTTTTTCTCACGAAGAAACGAGAAAGTAAAAAAAAAAGATTAAAGAACACAATAATCGAGTCTTTTTTTTTTCAAAATTTGAAGCTTGAGCTGATATTCGAATATCAAAAAAAAAAAAAAAAGAAAAAAATAGAAAGCGAAAAATTACAAGACAAATAAATTAGAATAGCACAACCTCTATAACACGATATACATTTTTAATTTACGTTGATATTTCTACGATTATAGCTTAAGTTCAAAGATTGCGATTGTCTATATGCGATTTTCCACAGCACGTGTCCAACGTATCGCATGATTCACGTAAAAATCTGTATAATTTAAGGCAAGATAGACCGACGATATAATAGGTGATAAAATAGGAAGCCCGTGTAAATTAAATTAAATGTCTCTTAGCTTCCAAACTTTTTAAAAAGTGATGAAGAGAGAATAAATAAATAAATAAATAAATAAATAAATAAATAAATAAGTAAATAAATGAAAAGAACGTAGAAAAATTGAGAAACGCAAAGCAATGAAACGAATTTCTCAAAGAAAAATGTTTCAAAGATAAAATCCATGCACTTCTGCGTACCTAAAATAATCGACAGTAATCATTGTAAAGAATATATAATGCGTCGAAAATGCGGTCGTAAATTGTGCAAACGTATACAGGATAGCGTAATAATCATTGATTAATTTCTTAAGTTTCGAGAATGCTTTATCTAGGCGGTAAACGAAATGGGTATAACTTATAAATAAATTGAAATGAAGTAAATGAAAAATAAATTTATATATGTATACATATTATATGTATTTACGAGAACGATCTATCTATGTATACATGTACTGCGCGTATATGTGTATATACATATGTGTTTGTATGTGTGTATGTGAATGTATATACATACATATACATATATATCGGTTAGCAACTACTTTCAAGACTGTGGAACATCATAGGTGTATAAATGTTTAAATAAATTATTATAACGTGGCAATCAATTATTTCTGTAATTATTTTTTCAAACCCTTTTTGAATCCAAAGTCTTCTCTTTAATTTAATAATTATACAAGCACATAATAAGAAAAATTATTCAATCAAAATGTTATTCTTTATACACAATTGATTATATTATTAAAATGTTTCTAAAAATTCTAAGAATTCTAATTCAAAGAAACCTATCTTTTATAATAAGAAATATAATAAGAAATTAACATATTTTTGAAAACTAAAATTGCATTCACACTTTTATGGTATTCTTTTTTATTTTTTTATTCAACTATTTATTTATTTATATATTTATTAAATTATTCATGTATTAATCATTTAATTATTATAATTTATAATAATAATTAATCACATATAAACAAGAAGAGCAAAGAAAGACAAAAGGAAGGACAAAAAGGACAAAAATATAGTAATCAGCGCCATCTCTAGAAAACTGTGAAGATGAAATATAGAAAAGGATTGTAAATAGTATAAGGAAGATAGAGATAGAATTGATTGTCAACGCCATCTTTTAAATGTTAAAGACATTATTTTAAAGGTAGGATAAAGTAGTATTACAGAGATTCTATGATAGAATTGAAGATCAGTGCCATTTTTTGAATTCTTTTGAAAATATCTCCAACACCAAAAAGATAGCGTTAATAATCAATTCTTATTTTATCTCTATCCTTTTTCTATTATTTGTTCTTATTTATATTTAAAATTCATACATTCAAAACATAATGTTGATATCTGATTAACTTTTTTTTTTTACTAATCTATTGATTATAAAAAAGAAATTATTTAACTTTTACGATTAAACTGAATATAATTTCTGTTCGTTTTCAAAAAATAGATATTAAATCACAAACAAGAAAGACATAACATATTAACATCTAATAGAACTTTACATCACATATCCTGAAATACCAAAATATCAAAATTCCAAAAAAGAATAAGTATTTTTTATATCATAGCATGCTGTGATCTAATTATACTATTTTGCCCATTAATCATCTACTTAATTGTCTACAGTACATTGTATCTACTTAATTAACATTCTTGATTATGCATACATTTAATTTTAAATAAATTACTCAATCAATGTTTTTTATGATGTAATCTTCTGTTCTCGTAAAAGATATTGAAATAAATTTAAATATTCATATAATACATAAAACATTTCAAACATCTTATCCCATTCTATCTAAATAAGAAAAAGTTTTTTTTTATTCCTATCTACATAAAAATTAAATATTTTATTTATAAATCTTGCCTGTCAAGAATCTAAAAGATTTTTTTCATATCTTTCATTCATATCTACATTCACTAGATTCATACTAATAACTTTATAATTTTTACGAATTTACGATATGACACGTGACTAAAGAAAATGCAAATGAAGATATACAATGAAAACTAAATAAACAAACTGAACAAAATTATACAGCTATCAAATTAAGGATGGCCAGAGAAAATTAAGTAAGGATATGCTAACAAAAATGAACAAAGTTATGCAATTATTAAATATTAAGAATTTGATTGTTAAGAGTAGTGAAGAAGTTATGAAATAACAAAAAATTCATGATCATATTTCCTTAAAAAATAAAAATATTATTTCAGCAAACTTTGAATCAAAAGAAAATCAATAGGAAAAGCACGAAAGAAAAACAAATCATCATATATCACTTATAAACCTATCAAAAAAACTAAATGTCTCTTTGAATCCATTTAATATAAATTTGAAGATTTATATTATAAAAAGGAAAAAATAATAATACATTATTTCTGTATTCTATGTAATTCGAATTATTTATTCTATGAAATAATTCTAAAATAGTTCAAGCAAATGAAATATTATTTTTAATTATATTGTTTTCTATTTATTTTTTTAATTCGTACCTGTAATAAATTCAATTAGTATACACAAAATAATTTATTTTCCTCAAAGAGGAAACATTAGTTCTGAAAAAAAAAAATAAAATTAATAAATTATTGTTATATAATTTATAATTTTAAATCAAAGATATTTATCCATAAAAAAATAAATTTTTTAATAATATTTTTAATAATATCTTCATAAGAAGATGCTAAAAAAAAAGATGATGCAAAATTAATTAAAAGAATTATCAGAATAAATCATCCACTCAATGTAAACCGAACAAACCGTGAGTGGAACATCTTTTCTATTTCGCAACACTATAAATTTAAAAAAAAAAAACACGAAGAGTGCTTTAGTGTATTTGCAATGCAATTATTGAGCAACAAAAAAAAAAGAAAAAAAAGATAAAAGACTCACAAAAGCATACATTCTCAATAATTATTGTGTACATTTTAACTATTTAAAGAATTCTAATAAATTAATTTATGCACTCATTTTATTATACGCAACACTAATAACGGAAGCTTGCAATCATATGAAAGATTGCAGTCGTATAATTTTCTTTGTTGCAATCACAAAGAAATTATAATTGATGATCCAGAAACAAAAATATGCTTTTATAGTGGGCAAAATTTAACGCAATATTATAAAAAAACACGATCATTTATCAACGCAACGCTAATTCTTAAAGAGAATTAAATCTAAAATTTACAAATTATTATGTAAATGCAAAAACACTTCAAATATTCCAATATTATAAACGTAAGTTCAAATTAAAAAAAAAAAAAAATAGTCTAAATCACAATCAAAATAATTAAAAATAATCGTGATATTTTTCAATGTTATAACGCGATTAATTCAAAAAGGCGAAATTTATAAACATGATTCTAAAATTCAAACCGTAATTCATTTGTATCGCAACACTAATAAAAAAAATCGCGATGCCCATGATGATTGTACGTAGATGATGGGCCAGCATGCAAATTGGCCAGACAACACAACAATTACTACATATTACTAAAACGAGCACAGTGACAAAATAGTAACAATGACTTCCCATTCTTTAGATCCAAAAAAAGATCCAAAAAATGAGGAGCCATTCGTTGCAGCCCTCTTCGTGACAGTTTGTCGGGCCTCTTCGGTCTTCCTCCTTCGGGCGCAATGCCCGCTGAAACTTAAATCTAGGCTCGAGATTCACTAGTCGCAAACCAAAGAAAAAAGGAAAAAAAAAGGACTAAATCGCGGAAGCTAAGTGCATGGACGACCAACGATCGCAATGATCATTCTTCGTACATGCACAGAATCTCGAGCGCAACGTTCGTTTCGAAAGCGAATCGCGACCGCGACCACGAAACTCGAAAAATCGATAAGAAAAGCCAGAGACGAGCAGCATTGTCGTCTCAGCTTTGCCCTCGATTTCTCAAATTTTATTCCCTGAAACAGATTGTCACGCGAAAACGCGCCTACCCGACCAGAGACTGTGACAACCTGCCCGGCCCTACCTACTTATAATTAACAGACACACCAGAAGTATACTACCTATCCTACCTAGCTCTATATTTAAAAAATGGAAAAGCAGGCACACCAACACACTCATTCCACGATTCTCACGCATAATACTCGGGCGCAAAAGCCTACACTAGGGAAAGCGTCCCGGGACGCCTCCGACACCCGAGCTTGGCATACTACTTTCACACTCTAAGTGTACGTACCATTTTCCTGAAATCGACTGAGGATGGCTAGTGATCATTGCGTGAAAAATATGTAATAATGAAATAAATGATGTGAAATAAAATATTACAATTTGAGAGTAAGGTTAATTATTATTAATTCATAAATCTATCATATTTGTTATCATAAATTCTAATTAAATTAATAATTGTTAATAGATTTATAGTAAAAACGACGCAATTCCATAGCCTAACATACATACACACACACACAATGGAAAATACGTCGTGCACGATACACTAACGCATCATCAGTCGCTGAGAAATTTTTATAAATTTATCAACTAAAGTCATCGTGCTCATAGCCTTTTTCTCACCCATGTAGCACCTGGGCACATGAATGAGATCCTGGCAATGAACACGGAAAGGATTAAATCTGAAAATCCTGAGCTAAAAATTGATATAAATTGATATAAATAACGATTTAATAAACTTTATTCTTTTTGTAATTTTATATTTGAAATTTTAATAGTTTTATTTTATATTTTACTTTTTATCTTTATATGTAATAAATTGTTGATATTCTATTCATTTTATAAAAAAAATTATTAATTAGAAAGGAATATATTTATTAAAAAAGCGATTAAAGTATAATTTAATAAAAATAATGATTCGAAATTAAATATTTTAATGTAAATATCCTCAGGCGATTTTTCATCAAAGCATATTTTCGAAAATATAAAAGAAGTATTCAAAATTTGTAACTTTGATTTCAAAATCTACCTGTCGCGAAATGTTTTCTTGCATATAATATTTAATACATTTTCAGACAAGAAAAATAAAACTATTTATTATCATTAATAATACTATCTTGAAAATCAAGTAACTAAATTTTTAAAATTCATGAATTGAAATTGAAATTCATATATTTAAATATTTGACATTTGCAAATATTAATATATAATATAATAATATAATAATAATATAATATAATAATATAATAATTTGATTTATAATTTATTTTTAATAATTTAACTTTAGATGATTAAAATGGAAAATTAGTAATATTTAAAAAGACAATATACAAGAAAACCTAGCCTGAACTAATAAAACATAGAAAAGAAAATGTTACTATTCACGAGTATGATATATACTCGTGGTCACTGTGCTCGTGCAAAATTCTACGTATACAACCAATCATTCTGTCGATTTGGATCTTTTATCCTACGACATGATTGAATGACCGGAGGAATCAAAAAGCATGCGACTCACCATTAGATGCGAAGAATCTGCATTTCTATCAGTGTTGTCGTGCTTTATAGCAAAGTATCTGTAACAAAAAAGAAAAATATTTATAACAAAAACTGGAAATTGAAAAAAATGGAATATTATAATTTACAATGTGACAAAAATTGAAATTCTAATAAATATAATAATAATGAATAATGATAATAAAAATAAATCTAATAAGTATAATAATAAAAAAAATTGAAATTTTTAAATAAAAACTTAAAATTTTCTATTGGTTCTGTTGGTTCTATTTTTCAATAGTATAGGTTTTTTTCAATAATATAATTCAAAAGTATAAAGATTTAAATAAAAAAAAAAGATAATTACCTCTTTACATAAGAGATGATCTTATTTTTGTGAGAGAAGCACTGATTCTATCTTATAGCGAATATAAATATTTAAAATAAAAAAATAAAAATAAAAAATTATCAATCAACGCACTATAAGCACTGATTCTAAATTCGCGTACACTTATTTTAATTAAATTTACTTAGAACTTATGCTTAAAAAAATAAAAAATACTATTACGAAACAAACACTGATTCTACTAATTGCATTGCACGCAATTACAATAATCTGAAAATAAAATTATATTAAGAAAAAAAAATATAGAAAAGAAAACAAAATATTTTCATATTTTCTTTTTTTTCGTATTTGCTAAAAATATATTGTTATTTTAATTATATTGTATCATAATTACAAAATAATTATTACAAAAATAATATAATATTTGATTATTTATTTATTCATTTTTGTGTAATTTATAATTAATATCATAATATACATAAATATCATTTAATAAATTAATCATTTAATTTAAAATAAAATTATTAATTCAAATAATTATTAAATAATTATTAATTAAAAAAAAAATATAGAAATACTTATATATGTTTTTCTTTCCAAAACAGAAATTTAAAGTTTACCTTTTCTTTATAATTGTAATGACATCCATATTAAAAATCCTTTTTTCCACCTAAAATAATTTCAACAAATTATCTAATCAAAAAAGAAATCAAATCTAAGATAAATACATAAAATGAATAAAAGGAAAAAAAATGAATATAAAAGATTAAATTAAAATATTGAAACTAAATAATTTAATTCAAATATTATTTCAAAAACTCATAATAATGATAATTCTAATAACCAAATGGATAAAAAAATAAATTATTTCAAAAAAAATTATTAATTATATCAATATTCAATAAACAATTAAATAAATATTTAATATTATATATATTATATATATATATATATATTATATATATTATATATATATATATATACATGTATATTAATGAATAGTTTAAAAAATAAAAAAAATAACTGTCAAATAAATATTACAGAATAAATAAATCACATAGTTAAAACGAAGAACCTAAGCGTCACGAGTTTCGACAACAAAATGAGACCTCGTCAAATGTCGATTTCAATATGTCGAATTATAAATTGGAGAGGGGATATGTTTAATAATTCGACAAGTCGACAAGAAATGTCCACAATAACATAACGTGAATCGTCAATTTCCTAGAAAAATAATTATAAGAAATGTTTTCAAGCTTGAATGTAAAATCAAAACAGAAATAACACGATTATTATGATATTAACATAAGTTAAATGTACAAATAAATACATTTAGGAAAGAAATACACACACACACATACACACACATATATATGTGTATATATATATATATATATGTATGAATGTATGCATGTATAAATTGATTATAATGATTAACTACTTTTATTAATCTCTATGTGAATAAAAAGACAAAAGAAATGTATAATAATTATGTTTCTCTCTTAAAATAAGTAAAACCTTATTATACTTACACAAAAATTCATGGATTATTTCTTAATTCTCACCCATGCAAAACTTTCAAAGCCATCACATCTTCGAATCTTCCATTAAACGATAATTTGTCACAAATATTTGATACAATACAAACAAAGAAACACATATTAATAAAATAAAACTTAATAATGTAAAATTAAACTTAATAACGGTAATATAATACTTTAATAAATGAAAATTTTACGTAATTACACATTTTTGCCGACGAAATGCAACCTGTTACCACAATTTTCAATTGTAAACTGTCATGCGCAATATGATGCGCATTATGATGCGCATTATAATGCGCACTATAATGCGCATTGATTCGTTTCGCTACTAAATGTTAGCGACTTTCTAATTGGCTAAAACAGTATTCTTTTATTCCAACAGCGCGAAAATTGAAATATAATATATTATATATTTAATTGATTTTGAGATTTTTATAGATTTTACCACAATTAAAAATATAATAAGTATAGATTATTACAACTGATTCAATATAAAAAATGTTAAAATAATAAAGGAATAATATATCTATCATAATAAATCTAAATAAATCTTTTATATTAGTCATAATTTATTATTCTTACATAAATATATTATTATTCTACATAAATAAATCATTTCAAAAAATCATCCACAATACAAAATTAAAATAAAATATTAAATATTGTGATCTTGTATTTTATTATATAAGTTTATTTTGATTAATATAAATTATAAGATTATAAAATTTTCTATCATGTACTTTATTTATATATTGCATTATTTATAATATTGCATTAAAATTTAATTTTAATATCAATTATATATATTTTTTTTAATTATCTAGATTATTATTTATATCATTTCTTATACTTTAATAAAATTTGTTTGATAGTAAGGCATTTCATATTGACTGTAGAGACATCTGATAGGTAATGCTACATTCTTGAATCGTCTATATGCATTTTAAAGGTTATGTTCATTAGATCAGTTTATAAACAATAATAAAGATTGTTATAAAAAAATTAATTATTAATTAATAATAAAAATGAGTTAAATAAAATGATTAATGTTTTATTTTAATCTTAGAAATTTCGCAAATTGTTGTAAATTATTAATGCACATAAAGAGCAATAATAATTTTTATAATTCATGTGATATACAATTAACATGATGTATTTAAGACTTATCATTACTTTTTGTATTTTTCATTTAAGTTATACTTGGGAGGTTTGTATAAATATATTCAATTTTATAATATTCTTATATATTTTATCATGATTATGAAATCTAACCTTTTCAGATATCAGAAAATTTTGCTAAGACAGGGCATTCAAATAATTGGGCAGTATTGGTCGATACTTCACGATTTTGGTTTAATTATCGTCATGTAGCAAATGTGTTATCCATTTATAGAAGTGTTAAACGCTTAGGTATACCAGATTCACAAATTATTCTAATGATAGCAGATGACATGGCATGCAATCCGAGAAATCCTAGGCCAGCTACAGTTTTCAATAATATCAGACAACATATTAATGTTTATGGAGATGATGTAGAAGTAGATTATAGAGGATATGAAGTTACTGTAGAAAATTTTGTGAGATTATTAACTGGGCGATTAGCACCAGAGACACCAAGATCCAAAAAACTATTAACGGATGAAGGATCTAATATTTTAATTTATCTTACTGGTCATGGTGGGAATGGATTCTTAAAATTCCAAGATTCTGAAGAAATTACTAGTAAAGAACTTGCAGATGCATTAGAACAAATGTGGCAGAAAAGAAGATATCATGAAATTTTATTTATTGTTGATACTTGTCAAGCAAGTTCAATGTATGAGAAATTTTATTCTCCAAACATTCTTGCAGTTGCATCTAGCCTAGTAGGCGAAGATTCACTTTCTGTGAGTCATTAAGATTATTGCTATGCATATTTCTATTTGATCATTACCAATATTTTTTCATTTTATTTGTAGCATCATTTGGATCCTGCCATTGGCGTTTACATTATAGATAGATATACATATTATGCATTGGACTTTTTAGAAAAAGTTGAACCATCTAGTTCCAAAACATTAGGAGAATTTGTAAGTTATATATATAAGTTATATAGAAAACAATTTTTATATTAAGATTGCATTTATTATATTAATAAACTACTATTTTAATTCTTTATTTAGCTTAAAGTATGTCCTAAGCATTATTGCTTATCAACAGTAGGAGTAAGAAAAGATTTATTTAGAAGGGATCCTAATAAAGTACCAGTCACAGATTTCTTTGGATCATTGAGGCCTGTAGAATTAACCACGAGTATAATGACTGTTTTGCCCGTGAAAATAAACAAGACGAAAACAATCGAACCGGAAAGGAAATATTCTTATGTTCCACAATTTCCAGATGTATCAAAGTTTACGTGATTTACAGAAATAAATATAAATTTCCTAAAAAATTATGTTTATTTTTCAAATATTTAAATAAAAAAACATAAAATAATTAAATATTTAATGTTAATAAAAAAAGGTATTTCCTGAAATTTTTTGACTAATTTATAATATTACCATTTCAAATATATTTAGAAAAACTTAAAATATTTTTACGTAATAATTCATTAGGAAAATTAGAAAAATTAAGAAAAGTATACATATGTTCAAAAAAATATCGATAAATTTGTATATAAAATAATGCAATGTTATTAAAATATAATGCTATTAAAACATGTAATATGTACAGAACACGTGATATTATAAACTTATTACATAAATTTCAAATTAAATTTTACAAAAAAAGTATGTAATATTTAATTTCTTCGATCTAATAAATCAGTCATTCAAATATTTTATAATTCGAAATTACCTTTAAAAATCTCATTGTAAATATATTTCAAATATATGGAATACATCTTATTCGTCATTGAAACATTGCCTTGCCCTACAATTATAAAAATGATCACGGTCATAATCAAATTACCCGAAACTATCTTTCGATGCCAAGAAATAGTATAAACACTTTATGAAAAAAATTTATTATTCATAACATCAATAATGTTTCTTCGTATTGTATTATTTCTACATATTATATCTATGAATATGATAGATGTATATATGTATATATAAGTCATGTAAGTATATAAGTATGATATCAGACATCCTCTAGATTCTAGTCGTTAGTCAAGAAAACGCGGCTGATAGCATCGCGCGTTGTTAATCAATCTAATCGTACGCGGACGAATTTGGAAATTAAGATTTTAAAAAAAAATTTATTATTTTTCAAAGTTAGTATATTAGTTATATATATATATTTTTATACTTTTAATTATATTTAATTACAGTTAAAACATTTTTATTTATATTGAAACTAAATAAATATAATTTTCTCATTTATAATTTTGTAAGTAAAATATCATCATAATTACTATATATTGTATTTCAGATATTTTTTAAATTTTTCAAATAATTTTTACCATTACATTATTCAATAAATCTTTTATGACTGATTTTTTGTTTTTTTTAAACAAATCAATATAATGTTTAATAACATTTTAATATAAAAAGTGTTAAAATTACTATTAAAACTACTAATTTACAATCTATATTTTTTTTTTTGCAGATGCGTTTCTGTGGTATCTACTTGATAGTTATTTTTACTCTCTGCACACCGTCCTCGTCGTTCAAGCTAAAAACGAATTATATCGAAGTGCACGACATTGACGACAATGCCTTAAAGCAGTTACCTCCTCAAGATCCTGCATTTCACTCTTTTCCAACGATACCTACTGTTCCACTTATCCCTACATGTATGAAAGAAGGATATTTCAGAGATCCTTTCAACTGCAAAAAATTTTACTATTGTCAATACGTGAACGCAGTTCCAAAGGGTTTTTACTGTCAAAATGATTTGATATTTAACACGATAACCGATCAGTGTGATAAACCTAGTTTTGTATATTGTTGATTAATATTCGTTAGAAAAATTTGTAGTACAAATATTTTTGACTGTATGATTTTATTTATTAATTCTCATGTATGATTATTTAAAAATTATAAATAATCTATGTTTTTAATAATAATATTTATTTATTGTATCTTACATAAATTTATTTGTGATAGTTTGATATAAATATTATCTAATAACTAATATGTTATAAAATATCTCTCTAGGATAAATATATACATAAAATGTTATTTGTTTTTATTCATTTATTATTGATATAAATTGAGGAGATTAATTGAAATTTATACAAAATTATATATATATTTTTTAAATTAGATTTCTTTTTATTTTGAAAAGCAATAATTTAAAATCTAAGATTAACGATCATTTAATTAAATAAACAGCATTTAAAATCAATATAAAATTAAGTAATACTTTATTATATGTTATCAAGGGATTCTCCGATGTAGATATGAATAAATAAACATACAAAATATAATGAATCATGATTTTATTTGTTATATAATAATATCTACAATAAAAATACCACATCGTTTGAAAAACAATTTTCGTTACAATTATATAGTGATTTTATATAATAATATAATATTTAGGTTTTCGTTCCAAATAAGATGTAGCGATGAACATACACCTCGCAGTGGGAGTGAGAAAATACATTTTTTTTTGTTGCAAATTCCACATTGATTTCTTCACTCAGTGTTATTTTTTTTTCTTTTTTTTTTCATCTTTTTTTTTTCAATATGTAACGAACACACTCGAAATGTCACCACGACACGTGTCTTTTTTTATTATCGCGTTTTCTTTCGTCATTTCTAGTCCATGCATAAATGATTTTCAAGATGAAAAGATACACTTCTTTCACCAATCGTGGTGCAAAGGAACCGTTTCGAGTGTTTCGTTCCTATCGTTTTCTTTTTTTTCTAGTTTTTGTCTGTTTTTTAAATATTTCGCATTATTTGCGCGCTGGCCCGCCTTCTCCGCCATTTTTACTTTTTTTTTTTTTCTCTTTATTTCTTTCTTTTTTGTTTTTATTTAGCGAGATTTATAGAAATATTGGACTAGAATAATCCAACTTTTTCCTATCTCTTTCTTGTAACGCGAGCATCCGCCCGCCTAATTTTTTTTAACTACACTTAGTTAATAGTACCGTAATGTCATCTCAATATATATCATTGTATTAGTTGTCATAATATATAGAAAATACATATAACAATTATTTAAATGACTCACAATCAATCATTTGTTAGAATGTATATATATGTGTATACATACGTGCAGATATGTATACATATATAAATACACGCATACACACATGTATACATACATATATTTATATATATATATATTTATTTATTTATTTATTTATTCATTTATTTATTTATATTTATATTTATTCATTTATTTATAATATTTATATTTATATTTATATTCATATTTATATTAATCGGTGTGTGTATTAATTTTACATGATATTTTTTTTTACACTCGTCGTAGAGAGGGAGGAAAAGGATGCCGAGGAAGGATTTTGCAAAAGGAGGAAGGAAATATATTCTGAGAAAGATTAGGAACGGACTAGGATGAAGGGAATAATAGACCTTTCATACATTTACATTGTTTTCGTCGTACTACTATATTTTTAAAGTGAAACTCCTCAGGACTTAGTCGATATCTTACAAACATTTCTCTTTTTTATTTTGTCTATCTTGTACTGTTGTACGTATCCTCGCTCTTTTATTAACTATTATTCTCTCTCTCGTCACACCGTTTTGGCAAGCGAAAGAATAGATGGAATTTTTCTTATTATATTTTATCTTTTCGCATGATTTTTCACGATAGTCTAACGATAGTCTTCCTTTTTTCTCTTAGATTTTACAAACAAATTTTTGCCTCTCCTGCTCTCAACACCGGACGCTTTGCTCTTTTTCTTCTCTCTCTCTCTCTCTCTCTCTCTTTCTTTCTCTCCCTCTCTTTCTCTCCCTCTCTCTCTCTCTCATTGTCTATGATTCTCTTCGTTAACGAGATATAAACATTTACTCGCGTATAATATCTAACATATTCATCAATACCTAGGTAATTCTTTTACCAATTTTTTCTTTTTTTTTCTTTTTTTTTACCCCATTCTATCATCGAAGTTTCAACTATGAATCGTTTCGATTCGATTCTTAGCTGGCGCATTCTCGAAATTTCTCTTTCGCGAACTATAATAGTACAAAAGGACGATAGGGCGATATTTTCTTTTGGAAAAGAGCCACGATTACTGAAATTGTTAAATGCGTTTTATCTCGTGTGACTCGTGTTGCAATTTTTCTCTTCATTTTTCGTTCGTTTAATATTCCCTACAATTATGAAAAAATGTTTTCCAAGATTCGTATGTTTATCAATTCGCGGTATACAAATAATGTAGTTCGAATGATGTCATGTTTAAAAACTTTAGAATCGTCACGCGATAAGAAATTCAGTGATTTATTGTACGATGTCAGCTCTTTTTAATTGTTAACCTCAGGGTTTAAAAGCAATTTTACACGCTATTGTACGTGACGAGGGTCCTTTCTCTCTCTCTTTTTTTTTCTTTTTTTATCGTTAAAATTTCGCCGAAATATCTACATTCGCCTACCGTCTCCGTAAATGGCATCGAATTCTTTAAATTCGTCGATTAAAAACATTCTCAAAACATCGTTATAGGTTTTTCTCTTTCCTTATTATCCATATTGAGCGGAAAGGTATTGCTGTGTGGTTTCTCATGAAGAAGAATCCTGTCTTTTTGATATGTCAAACGTCTAATTCGCTTTCTCTCTCTTTCTCTCTTTCTCTCTTACACATTATACATTCTCTCACTCTCGCACTCTCTGTTTTCGATCTTTCATTTTTGATTTTTAATTCCTGTCGAATTATAGAGGATTAACAAGCTTCGACTCTATTCCTTCGAGTGAATATTTTTCATCGATTTCATATCTTTCTCTTCTTTTTATATAAATTTTATTTATTGTAAAAGGATAAAATGGAGGATTGATCTCGAAGCTCGTTTCGAATTTAGATGCTCTGAGCCTGTAATTCGTAATGTTCAATTGTAAATTTAGGACAATGATTCTCAATTGATATTTTATAAAATTTATATAAATACGTTTCATGGTTTTCTTTTTTTTATAAGTATGAATATCAAACATTGAGATGAAAAGTTTTAAAATCATTTGCTCAATTTGGAAAAAATTGAGAATTCTTGATACAAAGAAATAGGACTAGATTTGTAATAATTATTATCGTAATTAGCCATTTCTTTTTTGTTAACTGACATTCTGCGAAAAGATCGAAATATCTCTGATCGATCTTCACAACATTCTTTCATTATGTAAACCTAAATGATTAATGTTAAATGTTAAAGAACACCGATAAGAAATTAATTCGCTATAAATTAATTATCTTAAAGAAGAATGTCCAGTCCTATCATTTGATCGTTTAATTATCACTTGCTTTTGATTTTTGTTACATCAAGCAGGAACGATAAATTTTTGCAAAGCGAAAACTTTCTGACGACATATTGTAAATTCTCTACCCGATATTTCAAATCCCAATCTCTCATTATTAATCAACGAATTGAAAAAAATCGTGTGTTTCCCACCTGTCCATCGCCTGTTTTAATTTTGACCCTTGATTAACGCCTTCGCTTTACAACACCGCTTAAAAGTATGAAAAAAAAAAAAAAAAAAAAAAGAATTATTCAACGAGCATCCCCATCGAGAACGCAATTACACGATTATCGATGATCGACACTCGTCATCTAGATCTGTGCATTTTGATTTGGAGCTTCAGCCACGGTTACTGTGTACATTGTATAATATAATAATATCTTTCTCGCATAAATAGCTAGCACATAGCAAAGCATAAACGAGGGTGCATCGATCTCTACACGAAGATCGAACAACTCGATCCTCCTCTTCGATTCGACACAATCCTCGCTTTCCTCGTGGAAGAATCGCACTCGAGAGTCCAATAATCATTCATGATCAATGATTATACTTAAAAAAAAAAAACCTTCAATTATTTTTTTTCTTCAATCACTATTCTTCCTTTAATTTTTCCACTGTTACGAATCCATCATCTTTCTTTCTTTTGATTGTCAATTTTGATTAATCAATTTGATTATTTCCCGTCGATCTTCGACTCTCAAGGGCAATCCAGGGTTTTACGCTTTACGATTTCTTAAATTGAAACACTCGATTCGTTATGGGGGTGGGTAGGGTGAGGAGGGGCTTCAAGAGAATCGAAAGGATAGTTTTCGTGCATCTTCTTACATACCATTGCTCACGATACATATAAAATCCAGACTCTTTATACAGAATATTATTGCATACTACACGTTCGCCGCTTTTTGGGCTACGATGCACCCCATTTGCTCGCTACACTGTACTACAATGCATATGTAGAGGTGGAAGAGGAACGAGGGATCGTCGATTCAGCCTTGACGTAAATTATTGGGAAGAACGGAAGATTCACGATTCATCGCAGTAGTGCTTCATATTTTTTTTTCTCTCTTTTTTTATTTTTATTTTTTTATTTTTTTTATTTTTTTTCGATTTGTAACACCGGCTGGACTGATGCATTCTTTGATTATAACGACGATATTTGGCACGGTATTTATTGTTAAGCGTTTCGATACTCGATCTGGTCACAGTTACGCGATCTTCAGCGTGATCGATCGATGTTTCTCGAGTTATTTTCATGATTGCGTGACTGGATTTTTGATTGATTGGTTTTGATATATATATAAAAAAAAAAGAATTATTTTCGATAATACGGTTTGTACGATTTTTGATGATCGTTGAAATTAATATTTTGATTAATATTTTGATGATAGACTTTAACCCTTTCATTGTTATTATGATTATTGTAATCATTCGAATTTTATTTCTGATATATAGAGATATCTTTAATGCGCCGATTTTAAATATTGATATTCAATAAAAAAAGAGCATGATAAGATTCTTTTTAAATAGATTTTTCTGTGAGAAATAATTATTTTAAAGCCATTTTAAATAACAGCTTTTTGACATTTTATTATGCATATACGTGCATACAATCGTATATACACATACATTTCGAATAATTAATAGTATAACGAAAGGGTTAAATAATATTATAATTTGATCATAATCATTGTCTGTTACTTTCTTGATATTTTGCAAAAAAGATTATTAAGGTACGAGCGTAGATTAATATACACTACAATGCAATATTATGCATAAATTTTGATCAATGATAGCTACATAATTCACGTGTATGATTGTTCTTTAAGCCTTCCATAAATTAGCACAATCGCAGAGTTACAGAAATTATCTCTAAAGACACAATAAGTACTCTGTGAATACAGAAAACAGTATTGAGTCATATTTCATGTTTTGTTTTCAAGAACTTCCGTGTGTCAATCTATTTTCTTTCTTTCTTTTTTTTTTTCAAACAATACTTCGCTTATTAAAGATCGACATATTTTTAATTCTAAATATTTTTTTCTTCTTCTAATTTCTCTGGATCCGCTTAAGGCGACCAATTATTATTACTACAATCTTAAATTTATTCTCTTTCGAAAGGAAACAAGTAAACGGTACAAAATATTTCATATTTCTCTCGAGTAAATCGAAGTTCTTCTAAAACACGTGAATCGCGAAAACTGCGACTAGTGACTCTGTTCGTTTTTCTCAGGAAAAATCTTAGCGACGTATTTATATGTATATATATATATATTAAGTCTATTACAACCGTTTTGTAAAGCTTACGATTAAGCCAGTGTCTACAAGAGATTCAAGATGAAGAAGAAAAGTCTTCGCAAGATCGACAATAGTAGTACTAACTAAGCGGATACGAAGATGCACATACACACACATATATATATTATATATTTAAGATCCACGTTGAAAAAATCTCTTTATTGGCACTTTGATCGGAATTTGATTCTTCGAAGTGAGTATATACCTTATTGTTTAAAAATTTTTTTAATCGATCCTTCTCCCTTTTCGCAGTTAAAAAACACGTATGATTATATCTCATCCGTCCAAGAGTAGAGTAAGAAGCACCGTGCCTCGTATCCGCTTTTCGTGGAGGTATATTAGATAGATCTAAGGATAAAGAGAAAAACATAAGGAAGAGACGAGCAGGGTTATAGAAGGGTGACGAAGAGGCGCAATTACTTCGATTTCCTTACGAATTAATATACTTTTCATTCACGCCATTCGCACACAGGAAACACGGCTCGCGCGTATTTAAGGACTAACTAAATAACAGGATTGTCTGCTTAAGGGGTTTCTCATCCGATTCAATGCATCCATGAGGCAATCGATCGTTGCTCGTTGCCATTTATTTTCTTTATCAACCAAAATTTCACTTCTTCCAATATCTTTCAAATATTCCAACGATTGAAGAACAATTTTATTCTCGGCTGCACATACGATTCCGTTTAAGCGTCATGGATGCAGAACTCCCTCGGCCACGACACTTTTCCTATCTATCGAGATCTACTATGTACATCAATTCCTTTTAGACATAGCTAATGTTTCGTTCCTCGTCAATAAGTTTAAAAAGATTATTACGTTATTGAAGTGTTTAGAGACACGCCGGAAAGAAACATATTCCTCCTTCTATTTTCTTTCTTTCTTTTTTTTTTTTATGCATATCTCATACACAGCATATACACACAAATATACATACATGTACATACACACGCGAAGATACAACACTTGAACTCCATTCGGATCTAACTCGCTTTACGTCGTCTATCGCAACACCAAACGATTCCCGCTACAAATGAAAAATTCCTCTCCCCCTCCCCTCCCCTCCGCTTTCTTTTCTTATTCGTTCATTTAGATTTCTTATCGTTTTTATTTTTCTTTCTTTATTTTTTTCTTTTTTTTCTTGACTAACAGGGGAATAAGGGCGGGGTGGGCCCAGAGTGCACCGAGGCAGGAGTGATTCTGTCATCTAAGCCTAACAACGTCTCGACGATATTTACGCCATCGAGTTTTCGATCCTATTCTCCCTCGTTTTCATTCGTGAAATCAGTTTTGCACGCGATACGATACCGGACGCTCGCCTCGCTTCTGGCCAACTTTCGTGAGAACGATCACGGTTATATGTATACTGATCGCTATAAGCTCTTGGCTAAGTAATATGGAATGAAATATACGAGAAAATTCATCACTTTTGGAAAAAAATTCTCTTTTATAATAATATTCAAGCTGTTGAAATCTAAATTTAATCAATATATATATATATTTTTTGAAGAGTTTTATAAAAATTGTTTTTACTTTTTAAAATAAATTTTTGTTCAGTAATTTACACTCTTGTTTGTTACTATGTGAAAAATTTTTTTCAAAAATTGCTATGTAATGATCGTGAAACTCGCAACAATCTTAATAAGGATTCAAATATTTTTTGTGCGTTGTAATACAATGTGAAAAAAATTTTGATTTTTTTGTTCTGAAACAACGAAAGAAATTAAGCCTTAATAGGATCATTTTTGTAGAATATGTAATTGCAGAATTAACGACTCTTTATTATTTATATATATGAAATCAAGTTTTTTGTTCAGGCAGTGAAAGTAGAGAGAATATGAGTAATTAAAATAAAGATTTTCTTTTTCATTATATGATGAGAAAAAAAAATAAATTTTAATTCACGATGATAATACCATCATACTTTGGCACATTGTTACAATCACGACTATATTTATCTTATCTTTCATTTTTTAAATATTATAGAATTTTTTTTATGATATATTTTTAAAAAATATCGATTTGTATTTCAAAAAACGAATATGGAAACATCATCTTCTTTTTTAAGTCGTTAAATTTGCAATAGAATTAATTCTATTACTGATTTTCGAATTTTTATATTCCAAAAATTATATTACGAAGATTGCTGCAAAGAGAATTATAAAAATTAATGCACGATAATAATGTTTCTTGACGTTATTAAAACTTATTGAGATATAAAATATAAAATATCATTAAAATGTCATAAATATCATTAATGAGACTATATATATATATATTTTGAAAATTATATTTGACTTATATTTCTTTGAGTTTATTCTCATATTGATATATCTATTTTAAAAATTGAAATTATTCCATTTGTTTTTTAAAAAACAAAAAAAAAAGGATTGACGATAATTCTTTTATATTTTTACATACAAATTCAAGAATTTTGTTTAAATAAAAAAAATAATTCGAATATCATAGCGTAATATCACGATTAAAATTATTTCAAAAGCGGATGTATAAAAATTCTAGCTATCGACTAAAAAATAAAAGGAAATACAATTTCTCACACTTCAAGAATCTTCAATTTCGTTCTCCTCTCTTCTTTTCGCTTATTTCTTCTTCGTATCTCTTTCTTTCGCTCGTTCTCTCGTTTTCTCATTTCCTCTAATATCGTAGTTAAAAGTCAACGATTAGTTACCAGAACACAAGGCACTTGGCTTACACATCATACATATTTTTTATTCTTTTTTTTTTACTTTTTTTTTTAAATCTTTTTCTTATTCGCTTGCTTTTGGTATAGCTCGGTGTTGGGATAGCTTGCGCAAGACGCTCTGCATACTTTGAGACGGAAGAGACACGAGACGACGATTAGTCGTATAATCGACAGGAAGTTGATTCGATTTACTATCACTAATTATTATTTACGAGATATTTTGAATTAAAATTAACAATAATATTATTATTATTTTTATGAAATTTAAGTAAACGAATAAACAAAAATATAAAAGAATAAAGCAAGTAAAATTAACTATACTTGTTCTCACTAAAAATTAATTATTAAGTAAAATATTCCTAAGATTTTGTACACGAATAAAAGTACTAATTTTAATAGGAAACAGAGTAGTAATAAATTGTATCGATTCAATACGATTTACATTGCGCAAGAGATTATCTATTATCCTACGTTTTATTTTTCCCATAAAATTAAAGTTTCCAAATAGACGAATAACGAGTCATTCTTACATTTCTTCAAAGAAAAAATGTTTATCCAAAAGGAAATTCGACATTACACATTAATTTATCTACAATTCAGCAACAATATGTTCGAAATATCGATTCGAAAAATCGTACGTTTCGTGTCTCGTCGTTGATTGCAGGATGTCTTGCGATATATGATGGAAATAACGCGCAACGATCACTCACAATACCAATAGAAGAAAATAGTCTATATATATATTTATATAATATTTATCGCTGCAAATGTATATATGTATATACATTAATCATGTACAACACAATAATAATGTATATATATGTATACACATTTTATATATCCATATGTTCATCATATTTATATTATATCCATTTATAAACGATGGTTATATATATATATATAGATCGTACATTACATTTCTGAGTATTAAAACATCTTTCTTTCTCTCCCTTTCACGCTTGTCCTTATATATCCCGCGACATTATTTATTCATCTTTCTACACTTTTTAACATTCTCGTGCACTCGTGAGCCAGGATTTTCGATACAGTTTTCCGCTTTTGCATGGCCATCGAATGGACGAATGTCCGAATCGATCGTGGAAGAACCGAAATCGGTTGATCCGCGAAAATATATCGCCGACTTGTCTCGAGGCTCGTGGATCGTTTTCGAAATTTGTCCAGCTAGCGGATCGATGCATCCCTTCATGCAGAAACAATCGAGAATCCTGACGATAATTGTCAGGAAATCGTGGATGATTCGTAAAGATCGATCGGGACGAGCACGAGAAGTCGACTCACAACCTGAAAATCGTTTCGTGTACGTTTTCGACGACACCGCCGGGAGCTTCACGTTGATGGAAAAACTGAATAACGAAGTAAGCAATCGTCCCCCCCTTCCCTCCCTTCAAATATCACCCCGTTCCCCCTATGATTATTATTATTATCGCAACGAAGTCCCATCGCTCGCGTTTTCCAAGCTTCTATCTCTTCTTCTTCTTCTTCTCCTTCTTCTTCTTTTCGTTATTTCACTTCATTCGAACGAACAACATCGAGATTTAAACCGTGACCTATCGCGAAGCGCGCCGCTTCCTACTCCCTGCACATAATTAGCGTCCATAGTATATGTGAATACATACATATATATATATATATATTTATATATGTATAAATATTTGTATACATATATACATATAAGTATATATATATATACACATATATTCTCATATATCTATCGTATAATAATTAATAATAATTAATAATTAATAATAATAATAATAATAATGATAATAATATCGCCCTTTCATATTCAATATGTATATATATATATATATATTTATATGTGTATATTAAATAAAATTGTATGTACGCAATATAATGTATAATCACTAGACCAATGTATATTATCGCTCTTCGAACGTAATACTGATGCACAGAAACTCGTCGCTCCGGCTAAGCTTAACGTGTCGCTTTTATTACTTTCTCCCCTCTTCCTTCGTTGAACCACCCCTTCCTATCTTCGTTCGCATCCACGCTTTCGCCGGATCTCACGAGCCCTTTGATTTCTTGTCGACTGACACTTAAAAATCGCTAAACGCGCGCGAGTGAAAATTCTCGTCGATCTGGAGATCTCCATCAGTTTCTTTCTTTTCTCTTTTTTTCCCCCCCTCATTATATTCATTACATTCACGCGGGTGTTATTCATCGTGTGTAGCACCTCGATCAAAGACTTCGTTAAAACTTCGTTAAAAATGACGTGAAAAAGCAAGCGGTTACATCATATGGCTATCGACATATTAGAAAGAGATTATAATATAACACAGTGATATCGAAATTTTCACGAGGCCGTTTCGTTGAATTGGACGAAAATCTACGTTCCGACGTGTTCCCGACTGATAGAAAGCATCGACGAGAATCGTGGATGCGCGCGTCGGACTTTACTTAGGATCAGCCACGACGTTTGTGCCATCTTTAACTTGGCCGAAGACCAATGTGGTGGAGTCGTGTATCGAGGGGTTTTCGAGGCCTCCTACTCGAGGGGGGGTCTTTCGTTCCTCTCCCCTCCGTGAATCGGGGAGAAAATCGGTTTAATAGGCCTTTCGATCGATTTTCGATCATTTTCGTTGACGACTCGATACCACATCGCGCTTCAAATTGACTGAACTGTGTGTGTAAGTGTGTAGAAAGTCCCGCCACGTGATTTTTTCTCATGAGCATAGATTTAGCATAGATTTGGAATCTTTTTTTTTTTTTCTTTTTTCTTTTTTTTAGCGTAGTCGAGAAAGAATATTCAATAGAGAAATAGTCTACGGAATACAGCTAAAGTAGTATACTTGCTAATCCGAAATTTGACGGAGAGAGATGAAAGAAGCAAGATCATACATTTATCGAAACATTGGGTAAAATGAATAATAACATTGCTCAGATGAGAGATGATCACGTGACGTTTTGTCTCTTTTAGATCCCTCAAAATGGAATCTCTTATTCGGCCAGCTGTAGTTAGCGCACACGTCATCTAACACAATTAATAATATATTGTCCATATTGCTTATGGCACCAACTTTTGAGCGATATCATTACAAATTTTTTGAATTTTTTTTTTTTTTTTTTAATTTTTTAATTTTTATAGAATCACGAGAGGTTCGACCGCGCCTTTTTTTCACCGGAACAAAACCGGCATTTTCAATTTCTTTATATTTTCCGCGAGTTTTGAGCAAAAGACAATACAAGAGTCGGAGAGAGAACGGTGTTTCTTTTTTCTTTCTTTTATTGTTTTGTTTAAAAGACTAACCGTGACGAAGATATTTAATGTATACATTACTACTCCTTACAGGTAAGAACTAGTTGAGCAGAGAAGTGGAAAAAACAACGACAGTGCGGACACACGTCCACACCGATATTGCTACCGAGCACACATTTTCTTCTTTCACTCTATCGTAATTATTGCGATAATAACCGTGCGATAGAAAATGTCCGCGTCACATGAATACTCTGGACCGTGTTGTCCTGACATTCGTCCAAATGATTTTCTTCTTTTTCTTACGACGGCAAAATAGATTATGGGCAAAAATTGTTCAGGGATATTTGAACGAGAATATACTATTCGTATCGAACGAATGAAAATCGAATCGAGGTTAGTTAACATTTTGACGTGTTATTCAAAGAAATCTAACCTTACAAATTGTCAGGAGAAAAAGGCAAAGTTAGACGATAGTTTTGCGCAAAAGAGATCAAAGATTTCTGAAACGCTTCGCGTTTTATGAATTTATTCTGTTTTTCTTTTTCTTCTTTTATGTTTCGAATCGAACCGACCAGTTTCTCATGTGAAACGCGACATTACGTATCCGTGGCTCCCCTACAGCTGACCATGCTTCGAATACATTTAAAAACACTATTAACAATACATTTCGTTCGTTTCTCCGTCGTAGTAAAAGTTATAATAGAGAATAGTGTATTAACATCAAATAGAAGAGTATAAAGAACCATGCTGGCGTATAGAGATAGACATTAAAGTAGGTAATAGGTTAGAGGACAATAGATTACGATATCAATATAATCGAATAAATAACTTTTCACTTGTTTAAGAGTAGTTTTTTTTTTTCTTGCATAAACGTTGATGATCATTTAGTAGATTTTTTTTTTTTCTCTTTAATACAGTATTTTGAGCACATTCCTCAGGTGTATAACCACGCTACACTTTCTTCGCCGAGTTGTACCAATATATTTTCGCAACGTAATCTCGCCATTGCTTCAATTATATTAAGACAATTTTATTATTTTTCATTTTGCAAACATACGAGTTATGGCGTGTAAAATAAATATTAATAAAATTTGACTAATTGAAACTTAATCGGATTCACAATAAACAATGGTAACGACAGAATTAAAAAGTTTGCTTAATACAGTTAAATTAACTAATATAACATACATATATTATTAAATAATCTTGTACTTCACAACATTGCTTTAAAATTAATCAGCCTGTTGTGAAAAAAAAAAGAAATTCAAACTATACTTTTTTTTTTGGAACGAGCTTAAATAATTATCGATAACATCTAATATAGTAATATATTAAATAAAAAACGCATAACAATTTTCTGTCTTCTATTATAAGTTTAAACTATATTTTCGCTAGAAATTAATTTCACTCACGGTCTAGTTAAACATGAACAGAATTAAAATATAATCTTCGAATTCAAATCCATTATATTCGTTTCGTTCATCGCCTATACACTTTTAGCGCTGAAAAGGGAAAAAAAGAAAAAATGAAACGAAAATCCGTTTCGTCGTTAATCTATAATTCATTCACTCGATGTTACCCACTAACTCGACTAATGGCAGTACAATATCGGTACAACTCACTAGTTGATGGCACGGGTCCGCCTATGTACAAATATGTAATACCATATACCACATACCATTTAAATACATCACATATTTATCATTTTTTTTTTGTTATATATATATTCTTCATATAGATATATATATATATCATTCTTTTTTTCTGTGACGTGGAGGGACTCGTTTGTACAATTCATGCATATCTTCGTTACTGTTTCATTGCTTCGTTTTATCGTTAACCTTTCCTCGATTTCTGAGTAATCAGCCTCCAGGATTGCCTTTCGTTTTTATATCGCCGCTTAAATAAATCCAGAGTGTCGAACATTTTCTTTTTTTTTCTTTTTTTTTTTTTTGCGTTACGTGAGAAAGAACGAAGAATAATTTCTTAAGTACATAATTTTACTTTAGATTAGCTTAAGAAGTTAATCAATAACACATATCCATGTTAAGTACATCGACATTATTTTGTCCTTTCGTGTGTAAATTCGTAACACAATTTGACGAAATTAATTATAAAATGTTGCAATGTTTGGTTCGAGTAGAAATGATTGAAATATTCGATTAGATTATTTCAACGATTAACACTAGTCAACAATTGACTCTCTGGATTTGGTTTTTCAATATTAATATTAATTCGAACGCTTTCTTCCTTCTCCTCACTTCTCCCATTCCATTCTTCCGTCTTTTTTTTTCTCTTTTTTCTTTTATCACTAACTACGTCACGTTTTACCTCGAATCTCTCTAAGTCCGATTAAGAATTAGATTACATACATATAATAAGAATTACATTAGTAGAAACGTAGTTTCTGTAACAAGTGTATTGTCTTAAATGATATGTCTGCTAATTTTGTTGCATTCGACTTATTCACCGAGCCTGTAGTCGGAATTCATATCAACAGTTTTACACCTTAAACTGAACTTATTTTTAAGACTCGAATCACCTAGGATCTTAGTTAGTATAGTTAATTATTAGATTTCTAGGATTACGATCTCGATTTATCGCTATTCGATTTATCCTCTTCTTCCTCCCCCTTCCTACGTATTCATCCTTACTACTGGAGGCCGTTCACTCAGAGTTTATAAAATCATCATGCGTGTTCCTCATCATGGTCGTAAAAGAAGTATATCCATGGGCCGTAATTATATCTGTTATCAGCGATTAAAAAATAAATACACGCAAAAATTTTAAACGACAAAATACTATTTCGCTTCCTCCACCATCGTCCATCAAGTATTCGATCAACGTGATAAAAATATCTCTCTTTAAACGAAACGTTCGTTCGTTCGTTGCGTGTTCGTGGAACGTTTTATAGGTACTTACTGAAAATAAGGATCGATTTTACTTTTTTGCGCGATTTTCTCATTCGGAGAGATGATTTTTTTTTCTTTTTTTTCTTTTTTTTTTTTTCTTTAGATGGAATGGTGCCCTTGGTAATACGTCTTTCTTCTATCGATACGCAATTCTTGTCTGTAAATGAACGAATGGTGCGTGGCCGGAACGTTTATCGTTTGAACAGCGCGTTACACGTTTCTCTTCTTTTTTTTTTCTTTTTGCTAGTGAATCAGAGGGTTGAAAGGGGTTGGAAAGGGAAAACATGGAAGAAACACAAGACACACACGCATAAAAGACACAGACGATTCTCTCATAAGCTTGTTAATTAAATTCAATGAATTCTTCTCTCGAATGTCGAACGTTAAACGGAAGTTTCTTTAGATCTTTCGCATTCGTATCTTCCTCGCTATCTGTTACGCACGCCATAACGTTACAACATTCATCGCCTGCATATTTTCGAACTGGAAAAAAAAAAAGGAAAGAAAAGAAAATATTGGAAAATTTAAAGCCATCGTTTACATGGATCCTCATTTTCTTTCATTTATCTTCTCCCTTTTTGTTTCCCTTCAAAACTTGGCAGATTTTTTTAAAAGTATCCTCAGTCACTTGCATCTCATCTTTCTCTCTCGCATATCTCCCCTTTTTACACGTGAAAAGTTTAAAAAGTTAAAATGTATATCGTGATTTTTTTTTTCCTTTAATTTTCCTTTTTTAATGGTAAAAGTTAATAAGAAGAAGAGTGTTAACAATAACAATATCTTTAAGGTAGAGTTAGAGCAGCTACGATCGGCGGATAAACTCTTGGATAACAATCTACTAACTGTGTCGACGTGTATGTGTATTGAACACGTTCACACGAATCGTGAAACATTGTACGAGGCTTGTTTCTTTTATTATTTCAATCGCGAAAACGAACGATGTTCCTATATATGTATATATATATACACGATATATATATATATACTGAAAACAAGCAAAAACAACGTAATGAAATATAATTTAAAACAAATACAACATTGAATTTTTTATGATAACACCTATATTAATGAAACGATAAAATAATTATTCGAAATATATATATATATGTATATTTGAAAATGCTTATCAAATAAAATTCAAAATATTCAAAAACAATCTGTCATCTTTTCATCTTTCAACACCTTCATGTGATAATTTATAATCAAACATAAACGATCATTTAAGGCACCTTACATACAGGAACATCGTTATTTTTATTCAAGATGAAATGATAAAGATTACGATAAACCGTGTCCAGGCGACACAAAAAGTTTGTCCCAAGAGTCTCGCCTCGTAGTCCCTAGTAAGGTAGAAAATCAAGCCAAGTATATATACTTTATTTATAATATATATCCCTCCTAAAACAACCTAAAACCTAGCCTACGTTATATTTTTTATTTTTGCGTTTAAAATTCATTCGAATTGTACATACAGACACTGACGTTTAGAATTATGTACAGACATGTACACGGATTATGTACACATAGAGTTGATGATCTCTAACGTTTATCATTGTTAGTCGAATAATAATCCTCTTCACTCCCCTTCTTTCGCTTCTTTCCCTTTTTATTCCCATTCATATTTTAATAAATAAACGCTTTCTACCACGTGTCTGTTCGTTCGATGCGCGTATATATATATATGTATATACACACACACACGCACACACACACACACATATATATATATGTATAATGTATTCATGGCTGTATGTATATAATCAATTATGTTACAGTTCGATCGCGATCGCACGATCGATCGCGGACCGAAGTGAAACTTGAACAACGTGTATCTCTCTCTCTCTCTCTCTCTCACTCTCACTCTCTCTCGGTTTCTTTCGCTCTTTCTTCTATGATAGAACTATATTTTGCCTAGGCTACGAATCGTTTTCAAATTACATCGATCTGTTTATACATATGTATAATATGTATATATGTATATATATATATATAATATATTAAAATTTATTCTGACACAAATATAGTTAATATATATATTATATATATATTTAAGTAACAGAGGTAACAAAAATCTTGGGGAGCTTCAACAAATCTACGAACGTTTTCTCTTGACAATTGATCGCTTACTTATCGACATTTAAATACGCTAATTTAATTTTAAACTAAGTAGAACTAGAGCGAACGTGCAACAAGTCGTATTAATTTTAGAACGACGGATTCCGGTTCACGGATCATCATCTTTCACGCGTGTTTTTCTTAAAATAACGAAATTCTTCGATTTAGCTTTTCTGTTTCTTTTTCTTTTTTTTTTTTTTTTAATTCTGACCTCTGACTTTTATAGTCTTAGAACTAAAACAAATTTTGATTACGTTACGTCCTTTTTTCTCCCATCGTTGAAAAATATTCGAATAGAAATATTTTTTACCATATTTGGATGTCAATCTTCTGTAAAGATTCAAATTTTCAGGTTTTGATTCTTCATGGATTAAATATTTCGATTCGTGAGCCGATTCCCGTAAGCGCATATATATATATATATATACAATAAACAGAGAAGAATAAAGGAAAAGTAAGAGTAAGGGAAAGAAGGGGAAATGATGTGAAAGATTTAAAAAAAAAAGAATGACAAGGAGGGCAACAGGTAACAGTTGTAATGTCTTGTGGCACAATCCAGGAAACATTTCACGTGCGTATATAGTCGTAATAGGTACACATCGAAAACCACGAATAATCGTGACCAATTCCCCCATTCAACTTGTCCAATGAACTTTTAGCCCCTGTTAACTTGCTAGTCGAGAAAAATAAAAAGACTCGAAACAAACATCATCCGATGTATATATTGACGTTCGCGTAAGAGCTCTAGAATATTTAGGTTCATCCAATATTATTATCCTCTTCGTTAATCGAAGAAACGAAAGCGAAATTACAAAAAAAAAAAAAAAGACAAAGAAATAGACGGAAAGCTTGCACGTTCGATTATTATTCCATCGACAATCCAATCGATTTTGATCGCGACGTTTTGTCCATTCCACGTTTCTAACACGAATAGAAGGACTTCCGTTACCCTGTCTCCTCGTTGAACAGAGCTTCGACTACGGCTGCGAAGTACAACGCCCTCGAGGGACCTCTATCCCCGTTTCGTCTCGATTCTGTGTGCTTAGATTTCTTCGAGGAGAAAAAAAAAAGAAAAAAGAAAGGAAAAAAAAGAAGCTAGAATCGATTCTGGCCAGAGAGTTTGTTTTTCAATCAACGACGGATAGAGGTACCTCGCGAGCTTCATCTTTCGTTGCACGCGTTTCGCACTTCTATATGTATTTCGCGTAGGTATTTAATTTATGGTGTATGGCTGGCCTGGCTGCAGAGAACACGCGGGATTTCGCTTCGCTCAGGTCCATAGTGCGTATAAGAGGTATTCTCGTTTTTGTTTTTTTTTTTCTTTTTTATTATTCTTCCCTTCCTTCTACTCTTCGTTTCCATCTTTCCTTGGAACTATATATATATATCTATCGTGGAAGTGTCCGTTTTACATTATCTCGCCTAAAATTGTTTTCGCCTGTGCCAGGAGGATCAGAGACATTTTGGCTCTAATGGTAATGGACGACACTTGGGGGAGATCACTAATTCTTAACGTTTTCCTCCGTCGTGCCGTCTGACGGCGATCCTTCGACGATCCGTGAATTTATTGTTCTCTTTTCATCCCCTTTTTTCCTTTTCTATCCTATATTTAGTAGTGCCTGTTCTATTACGTAGTTCGCGCGACCGTAAAATACTTTCCTACCGTACCGTTACAGCCTTCGTTAAGGTAACTTTAGTTGAACCGGCTGGGCATCGTCCTATGGTGGCCTGAACCGTGTCGGATTGTGCCATAAATGCGCTGGATTCTGAGCGCCGGTGTCGCCGTTGCTGGGAGGCAGTTGCTGCTGATTGAAATCTTGGGCCTGTGATGAAACGTTGCTCGCCTGTTGTTGCTGTTGTTGCTGCTGCTGCTGTTGCGGTTGCTGCTGCTGCTGTTGACGCTGTTGCTGGATGGATTGTTGGGATTGTTGCGTCTTGGATTGCTGTTGGACAGGCCTCTTAGATTCCTGCCCCGTTGAATCGGGCGAGGGTACCGGCCTGTGGGATTTCATGTGCGCGCTTCTGCTTTTCACTTTGTTGAAAACTCTGCAATATAAATCGAACAATCAACGTTAAATCAATGATTCTCCTTTTTCTCATCTTGTTCCGATGGATCGGATCATATAGATTAAGAGAGATGAATCACACGATGCTTTGGTACGTAGCATACAGACTATGCGAATCAAGGAAAACGGGATTTATTGTGGTCGATGTTGATATAATAGATCCCAGATAGTACAAGATTTTTTAATTTTTTCCAAATTTTATATCGATGATACTAACTCGAAATTCATTTTTGATAAATATATTGCTATTTTAAAGCAATGGAAGATGATATATAATCAATGAAATTGAATTTATATAATATTGAATAATTTTTTAATCAGATGTGTATCATTAAATGCTGGTATAAATTAAATTTACTTATAATTCGGACAAAGCTTAAAAATATTCGTGTAAATATTTTGAGACATGTTATAAGATGGTGGTTATAATATGAATTTAAAAATATATCAAGAGATGACTATTTTTTTCCAATAATTATTAAAATTGAAAAGATATTTATCAAGATTTATCTCTGTGCTATCTGGGTCTGGTAAAAAGGGGATTCCATTTTTTGTCTCATTAATCGTTGCTATATAATTCCCATATAGGTTTAAAACATCTGTAATTTTTGTTAAACATATCTTGACTGATGCGTCCTGTATTTATGATCGTGATGACAACAACGTATGAACATTGAGCTAATTAATGACAGATCATGCGTATGATGCGCTGCAACATTAATTATCGATTTTATGATAATGCAAGCGTTCTAAATATTTATTGCCGGAATTATTCACGTGCGGCGTGTAACCGTACTGGGACGATTGTAATTCAAATGAACGAGATCGAAATGCTGGTTCACAGACAAAAGAAATGTAAGTGACGCAGCAACGCAAATGATTTAATTTGGGAAATGAAAATGTACAAAAAAAAAAAAAATTAATTTTACAAATAAAAAAAAAATACATATTTTTTTTTGCCACGATGCACGTGTAAATAACGAAAACAAAAGGAAATAAAATTGTCATTAATATGACATAGTCATATGCTACTACGTGTCATTACAAACATTGCACTATGTTCTATGTTACATGTACACGACGATACTTCTGCAACATTTCTGCAAAATATTTAGCAAATATTCTTTCAAAATTTACGCATTTAGGCAAATGTAATATAAAATAAACAAATATCGATTTAATTCCAAGATATAAATAGAATATAAATTATGCAGAAATACAAGCATATTTTTATATGAAAAAAAAAATGTAAAAAATTAAGAATACGACAGAAACAAGTACTCGTCGATAATATCGTTTCCGTTAATCTGGCATAAGATATTTGTTGAAAGATATATGTATGAATTGTTTCAGTACATTGTACATAGAGAATAGTGGATTCTTCTTATAAATATCCAACTTGCTGCTACAATACATTGTACAATTACTGTTTTATGTTAATATTGTAGTAAGTAAAATATTAAATTAAAAAGCGGCACGAATAGCAGCAAATAGGATACAAGCATCGTGATGAGTCGTTCTGTGAAGGTATGTTTGTAGTACAGAGTTTCAATAAATATCAGGGACGTTCAATAATCCATTATCATATTATAATTTATAATATTAATATTATAATTATTTCTAACTTTTATTTCCAATTTTCCAATTTATTTTCAAAAAAATAAAGACTCCGGATTAATTTTATGCAAAATTAAATTTTTATGAACGTTAATTGATTAGGAGCTTAAATTTGCTTCACTCTTTTACCTTATATTAATATTACAACGCACACTTTGGATATTTTATATTTTTTTCTTTTTTCATATCATGTGTATTCTGCAATACACATTCTGTACATTCAAATTTTGCATAAATGCATAAGTATACCTAGTAATATATCCCTGTTATTCGCGAACTCTGTTAAGTATACAACACGTATAACCGAAAGCTACAAAACGAGCACTGAGAACACGCTACGTGGATCGAGAAAAAGAAGATAAACTTGTATGCAGGAAGGCTCTCGCTTTCTGTATATTCTTTCTCTCTCTCCCTCCCTTTCTCTCCCTCCCTCTCTCTCTCTCTCTCTCTCTCTCTAGAAAAAGCAAAGTGTTCTCTATAACTGTGCTTGCGCCGATACTTGCCGCTCGATACCCGCCGTGTTAATTAAGTCACTTGTGTCATTGGCTGGGCCGTCGGTTTAATTTGTTCGAACGGATTTAAAATTCTTTTCTTTTTTTTTCTTTTTCTTTTTCTTTTCTTTTTTTTTTCTTTTTCGTTTAGATTAGAGATTGGAGACTTACTTCCCGCAAATCTTGCAGGGGTAGTGAAGTGGGGTGGGCACGGGTAGTTGTTGCTCAGAACTAGTGTGAGTTTGTGAGTTGGTGTTGACTGTGGCGTGGCCGGTATTGCCGGTTTGGGCGGTTTGGGTGCTCCCGGCCATCGTTACTGTTACACTTCCGCTAAAGCTCTGACAACACAAAGAAACACAAAGCCAAAATAAACAACACAAACAAACAACAACAATGTACGACGACGAAGACTGCGACGAGGGGGCGACGACAACGACGACGACGACGACGGGCGATGACGTAATAAGTAATACATATAAAAATAAGTAGAACGCAGAAAAACGTGTGGTTTCACGCAAACGCACAACGCGCTTGTACCATTGTGAGAAGAAAGCGTGAGAGAAAAGTAGAAACGACAGGTCCAACAACAAGTCACATGCGACACTTAAACGTTCACGCGTTATCATCTACGCGTGTCGAGTATTGTCACGCGCTTTCACGAGTATGGATCGAGTAAGAATCGATCGCATTTCATTTCAAAATTAAGAATCTCATTCGTTATTTTATTTTTATTTATTCGTTAATGATAATCTTCGTTTGAATAATCGTAGAAAGGACTTTTTTAGAACGATTCGTACTCGATACTCGACAAGTTGGTTAGTTTGAGAATTTAAGTTCGATAAAGATAATACAATAATACTTTAGATAGAATTCTCTAGACATTTAACGATCGATCGATGTTTGTTGTTAAAAATAAAAGAAAACGAATATTGTATATATTTTTGTGAAAAAAAAATATTGAAATGTTTAATATTACATTCCTAATTAAAAAAAAAAATAAAAATAAAAAAAATTATATTGTTCTTTTGTTCAAGTATAATCATTGTATTCGTTTTGAATTATTCGTTTTATTTGTATCAAGTAAAGCTTGTAGGTAAAAGATAAAATACATAGAGAACGATACGTGAATGGTACTCACATCGGGGCAGTCGTATGCAAATAATCTCAGCTCTCCGTCGCTGGTGGTCAGAGTAGCCGAGTTTTCTCTCTCATTTGTCTGTAACTGAGAAAAAAAATTCACAATTTTTTTTCTAACTCTTATTAACCATTAAATCGATTTAATATCGCTCTAAGATCTCTTTGATAATGGCCAGATTAAATAAAAAATTATACCATTGAATTTTAAACGATATTGCAACGCATACGTATCCAAATACAGCATATAACAGATGTTTCGAGTTAAATCAAAATTATAAATAGGCCAAAAATCTTTTATAATTCAATTTACTAAACAGATTTACAAAAAAGCATCAATAGAACTCACCAGAGTGCGATGAAGAATAGATTTGTCTTCGCTAAAGTCCATCTCCGTGACCGACGCAATGGCGTCGCGAAGCTCCCTGGTATCCTTGCAATCCTTGCTCTCTGTCTTAATCTTTGGTTTACCGTGGCGAACACGAAGTCTGCTGTATTCGTCCGGGCAGAGCCTCTTCCACAGATAATAGAATTGCACGCATTGTTTCGCGGACTTGCCACCCACGTCTCGCGAGATCGCAGAGAAATCCTTGTTGTACTTCAACAGGCCCTGATAGAATGCGTCCATCTCTTGCGACGTCCATCGGTCGGATTCGTGACACTCGTAACTGAGCAACGGATGTTCCGCTGGCAACGGAGGTGTTGGTCTCATTAACTTCAGCATGGCCTCCTGGAATCGAACGATCGATCGTATCAATCGCGATTGAATCGAAAATTATTAATTCTATGCACAGTAATCCCCGATTTAGTATTTTTTCTCGCCAATTTTGGAGAATAGAATCGAGAGGCGAACTGTATGAATGTATCGAATGAGATGCATTTGATTCTGACTTTATTCAAGTCGAATTCTCAAAAATTATTTGTCCGGACATAAACGTTCAAGATTCGATTTAGAATTACAAATGCTAAGGGGCATTACTGTCCTTTCATTATGTAATAGTGTAATATTATGAAAATTATTTGAGAAAGTGTAAGTTAAGTTACAGATCAAGATTATTTGTTGATCATAAGTGATAATCAGGATTGTATCATCGAGAAGGTTAAGATTATTATTTTTATAGATGATGATTATTTGAAAATATTAGTACAATAGTATATTAGTATAATTAGAGCATATATTTTACACGCATGCATCATTTTATTCGTTTTTAGACAGAGAATGATACTTTTCTGGAACGAAGAGATAATAAATTCGACTGCAATTTTTTCTTTCGTAATGCACACATCAAAAAACCACACTACTTGTAAAAGCATGTAATTAAATTTACATTTAAGTAAGTGAAATATCAGACACTCGAAAACTAAAAAATTTAAAGAATAGTTAACACATGAATTATTCCATTAGAAATGAAACATTAATAAAACGATGTATTATTTTTTTCACACTCTTTGTTCCTCTTTTTTAAACATCTACTTCTCAAAATTTATTGTATTGAAGGAAAGAGAGAAAAGTAAGATCGTTTACAGATCGTGTAAATGGAATGGAATAAAGAAATTAAAGTGAAAGTATCGTACATGAATATTCCCTTTGCACATGTGCAGCAGATGAAGCGCGTATTCTTTGTTTCTTCCTCCACCTGGTACCGCGGCGCAGCATGCAAATTGTAGGTACATATCCACTGCAAAACAAAAGTTTTTTCGTTTCAGATAGAATTTGATCGCGCGGAAACAACGCGTTCTCGCGCGAAATCGTAAACTAAATGTAATTTGTCTTTGTGCCATGGCAATATTGCAAACGCTTCACGTATTGCCACCCTCTATTTCATTACAATCTACGTTTATGCGTAATCTATTTATTCTTTTGATGCATTCTCTGTGATGTATATAAGTAAAAATATTGCGGAACATTGATCAATGAAAATCGATTGCTCGTTTTAATCGGGGACCAGATGAAACTGAGTTTTATTCCATAAAATAATAATTGTATTTTTATAAAATAATAATGTTTTTTACGAAATTATTTTCCTTTCCCTACATATTTTTCTTTAGTTACTTTATATTTAAAATTTATGATACGAAAATTCATTACGATGAAACTTTATTATCGATAAATGTATGTATATACTGGCTTCAAACAATAATCTTAATATATTATTTTTCAATTTTTTATTTATTATATTGATTATATATCGTTTTAAATAGCTCGTTAATATTCATTGCGATGAATATTTAATGGAGAATCCAAAGGAAAAATGATATGCAAATTTTTAATTCGAGAAATTGTCGAAAAAATTATAATGCAAAGAAAATAATCTTTAAATTTTATTTGATATAAAATTGGTGATTGAAAAGGAAATACGTATTCTTCGAGCGATATTTTCTTAATATAAATCCCGAAGAATAAAAAACTTGATTTCAAATTTTATGATTCAATCGAGAAACTTTTATTTATTTTAGTGCAACTTTTTAAAATTTCGGCTTATTTCTTTAACGTACAATATATAAAATTTTAATTTACTTTATACAAATACTCGAACTCTACGTAAGCTTTCTTGCTTTTAGAAAAAGTGCGTATATACAAGCGAGAGAAGAAATTGTTCACCAATATTAAATGAAGAATTCAGAGTAAAAGTGGTACAAAAATCATTAGGATATTATTACACTGAATATATAGCTAAACTTAATAGAAAAATCTGTATACTTCCAAATATTAATTATTACATATTCTTCGTTATATTCGACAAATATACACGATTCCTTACATTTCTTTCACTTTTAAAAACACTATTACACCACATTTTTTTCTGAACTCGTCAAATGTCAAACCAAGCATCTCAAATACTCTTCACGTATCCTTATATAAACCAAATCCACGAACCTCGAACAAAAATCCTACTACTTACATTCATTATCCGTCAGCACGTTATTTATACCAGGATCCCAGAGCAGATGGTCGGGCTCTGGCTCCCCCTTTCCTCTGTCCCCGTCACTACCGACCGGTGGTATCGTAGCCTGATACCTCGTGCCGATATTAATTCTAGGGGGAGGGCCATCGTTTCCCTGCGAATCGTCGGAGCTGAAATCAGAATCCCTCTCGTACTGATGCAGCCTGGCGTAGAGGCCCGGCCCAGGGCGGGAAGGATCCAAGATCGGTGGCGGCGTGTAACTACTGTCCCAATGCCTGTCGCAGGCTTTCCTCAATCTAGACGGATACGAAGCGCTCGCGTACAGGCCTCCATCCATGCGTGGCCTTTTTCTGCACTGCCTGACAGGGCTGCCAGCCGGCACGTTACTGGGATTAAGAAACACGTCCTCGTCCAAAAGCTCCTCCTTGATCTGTTCAACCGGGATGGGCAGGTTCCCTCCACCGGCCACCTTCTGCCTCAGATTATTATTCTTGGCTACGTTCGTCTGTATGAGAAACTTTGTCGGGTTCACCACTTGCTGCTGATTGAACTGGCCGGCGTTGTACTGATGGTTGGTCTGCACGTTCAGGCCCAGGTTCACGGTGACAGGTTCCATTTTCGGCGTTGCCAGCCGCATCTCCTTCTTGAACGTGAGGGCGGGGCTCAGGGAGCCAGTTTGCACCAGCACGTTCGTCTTCTGCAACCCCGCCGTCTGGATAAGCTTGAACTCGCCGTTGTTGTCCACCACGATCCCGGCCAGGCTACCGTTACCCAACCCGAAGTCCACCAAGTTCTGGCTGGTGATAAATTTGTACGACTGGAACTCGAACCGTCTCCGGCTGGCCGTGGTGAAGTCTTTCGGGGTCGAGGAGAGCAGGGGATCCTCCGAGTTGGGCATCATCTGATTCTGGAGGGCGTGATGCGGCGACACGGGGAAACTCGTCCCGGTGAACGACACGGGTCCTGGTGACGAGACCGAAGAGGGCGGCAACGAGGACAACGGCGACGGTGCCGGGGTCGCCGATAACGGGCTTGGCAGTGGCGAGTGAGGATTAGGTGAACCGGACCCGTAGAGGTCGGTGTCTGCTTCGGATTCGCCTGGCAACACCTCGCTCAGAGCTTCCTCAACAGCTGCCGCTGAGGACATGGTGCTCGCGTAGAAAGCCGCGGACAACGGTGACGAGACTTGTCTCACGGTCTCCGGATCCTCTTGGGGACTGAGCAGGGGGAAGCTGCCCGTGAGAAGACCCTCCTGACTCGCTGGCGGCGTTGGATATGTGAAGCTCGGGCTGTCGTGTCTCGTCAAGGGCGATGGCAGAGGAGACTGAGTGGGTAACGTGTGCGGACTCTCGGTGTATTGGGCACCGTACGTGCTGAACTCGGCTAACGAGTCTGGCAACGGGGAGTTCACCAACGCCTGCAGGTCTGGGTTCACTGTGTGCTGCGATGGATATCGATCCTCTAGAGTGATGTCTTGCAATTGCTCCGCGGGCTGTTCTTGTAATAGGCTCGCTGTCTGAAACTGAACGGTTTATTTATTTATTTATTTATTTGTGATTCTTATCATTGTTATATATTGAACAACGATATACAAAGAGATAAAGTTTCGAGTTGTATAAATTAATTTGAATTTATATCGAATTATGACAAATGTTATCGATGTTCATTATTATACAACGCACAGGTTAAAACGAAGTATTCAAAAAGTATTAAAAAATAATTTATCAGAAAATATTATAAGATTCTTTCTAGACGATTCAATGATTATCTATTTAAGGATTAAATATTTTTAAATTTTATTATATTCGTTGTAAAATTTGTTTTCCATTAATTTGATTTAATTGATTGTAGAAATGACACTTCAAGAGAATTCTGTCTGTCTTCGATTTTAATTAAGAATTAATCTGATCCATGCATAAAAATTTACATTCGAGAAATATTATTAGCCACTAGTACTTCGAGTTTCGTCGCCAATATCGAGACTCATTCGATTAATTCTCGTCAAAAATTGCATTCATCTATGAGATCAGGGTGGAATAAAGGCGTTCCAATGGCACGCCAATGGGTGCAACCATTAAGGTGGAATCTCTGGTATTCGTAGGTCAGACGTTAACGAGACTTCTCGAGGGGTGAAAAGAGGGAAGGATGAGATATCCGGTTGATAGGTGGAGAACACACAGGCGGATATGACGCTTTTCAAAGCGGTACAAAGCATCGTAGTGCGATTGGCGCTAACTACTTAGATAATTCGCCTTATTAAATTCTACAGTGTAGAAAGAGAAACGGCCCCATACTCTCCTCAACATAATTGAAACTAAAGGGTTTTCGACAGTTGACACGGAACGAAGAACAGGACTAATTAGCTCGTCAAAGGACTTTGGATATATCCTGTCTTGGCACAAGCAACGCTCGTATCTGTTCACGCTTGGTTACCTTTAGAAATCACGTCACGTTTCATCTTTTTTAGTGGATGAAACGGAAGAGTGTGAAGAAGAATGGGAGAAGGAAGATAAGTGTTTCGTTGATGTAATTTTTTAGAAAGTGGATTTCTAATTTATATAAATCTATAATTTTATAAAAGTTGTAAATTTTTATTGATCAATTTGCAATTTCACATACAAATATAACATATAAATGTATATAAAAGCTTAGAAATTTTTTTAATTTAATTACTTTTATTATATTATTGGATCTCTGAATCAACTAAATTAAATAATTTATTTAAATTTATTAAGTGTAATTTTTTTTTAATTAATAACTTTTTGAATAATTCCAATTACGAGTTATTATCTTCATTATAATTATATTTCTTTGTAATTGATTAATACTTTTATTCAAGATTAATAAAAAGAATAAAAATTACTCACTTGAAGTGAATCCAATTGAGTAGCATGAAGAAGAACGCTGTCAGGAACTGCAGTGACTTGTTGAAACACCTCATCTTGAAGGCTTGGGCTAAAATAACCACCGTCTTCAGAGTAACCTGTCATTGAGAAACTTTCTGTAACCGTAGGCTGAGCTTGAGCCTGATTATTTTGCTGCTGTTGCTGCTGCTGCTGTTGCTGCTGTTGCTGCTGCTGTTGTTGCTGTTGCTGTTGCTGCTGACTAGTCGTCGATTGAACCGATGTCTGATAAGTCAGATGCAATCTTTGCCCGGGATCGGAAGTTGTTCTTTTCACAGCCATTTTAGTAGTTCCCTTTAATAGAAATTTAGAAATTTAATTTTTTTTTTCTATATTCAAAATATATGCATGTTTTATCAAAGAAAGAATAACGAATTGAATTGAATTACAACTTTTTGTGTTTAAAATGTATTTTTAAAAAACAACTAAGAAAAATAAATTGTAAAAAGAAAAAGTATAATTTTATCGTTTCCATATTTACGATAATACGAGGAAAACAACGATAGAAAATTAAATTAATTAATCTTAAGAGAAACCACCTTCAAGATCATGTCGGCCAGCGCCTGCGCCTGAGCCTGGGTCTGCGCTTCCTGTAGCTGTTTTTGCACGGTCGTGTGACCGGAAACGGTGACATTGGGCTGCCGGAAGTGCTCGCCATCCGAAAGTCTTCGGACCTTTTCCGCGGAGGCCAATGGAGGCGGTGCTGGTACCGCGAAGCTCGTTTTACCGGAAATTTGCGACGCATTGTCGGCTTGGGTGGTAAAAACTGTTGCGTTTGTGCGTGCCTGTTGATTTGAATTTGTGTCCGCTGCTAAAACGAGGCAAAACATTTCTATAAAATAATTGACGAGTCTTGTTATATACGACGTAATAATTTCTGTTTTATAATGTAAGAAATTTGTAATTTGTAATTGTATTAATATTCACATATATTTTTATTTTCTATTTGATATATACTTTTTCATGTTTTCTAAATAGTAATAATAAATTTGTACAATATATCTTTTTATATATTTTTTAGAATAGATCTATAAGAATTTGTAAAAATGATTCACAAAAAGAAACATGTGCCAAAATTATATATCTTCATTCTAGAAATCTTTCTTCATTTAATTTATTTATATTTTTATAAATATTATTTTTTATAGTTCATAACACAAAATAATATTTTAAATATATCTCAAATATAATAAAGTGAAAAGGAAAAATACGATAATTATGAAATTAAATGAGAAATAATATTTAAAATGATTTACAAAAATAACGATTCGATGAATTATCGACAAAAAAATATGTATCATAAAATGATGTTTTTTTTTAAAAAGCTCTTCATTTAATTTATTTAAAAATTTTTATAAATATTACTTTTTTTGTAACGTAGTGATATTAAACATGGAAATTTAGTACAACTTTTTCTCCATATTTCGTAATTCGAAATTCTCTGTAACTTCTCTGTAACTGATTTGAAATGTAACTTAATAGGTATGATTATTAATTAAACTTAACGAAATGTGTGGGTGGTAATATCGAATTTCCTAACATTTCTTCGTGTTATACAAATATATTTAGCACTTCAATCAAGTTTCTCCTGTATTTCGCTTTTTCCTCCTGCGATGCAATTAATTTAAATTTCCAATATTATTGGGATTCGAAGTTAGATAATTTTCGAGATAATTATAACAATTTGCACTGTATCTATCAAGAATTGAAATTGCTCTAATCATTTCCATACGTATTTTATTCCAAATCAATACAAGAGAAGTCTTAATCAAATTTGAACGGAATTAAAATATCTATCGAAATATAAATATTAATTTTGCATACAGTTAATGCAATAAGATTAAACTATCCGTCTTTCCTCGTCTTATCTTATTAAACAACATTTTCATTTCGAATTTTTCTATTTACTTTTATCATGGTAGTTTAATTTCCTGGAGAGAATAGCGTGTCTGTTTGCGTATAACTTGCGTGAATTTTCGTCGATAAAACGTGGAATCACGGCGCATGCTTCTCGAAATGAAACTGTATGCATTGAATGAACATATTTTATGAATTAATTGAAATTGCGAACTGGATTCTGCGTACAGATCTTTGAGAATTTGATCGATATCGACTTGTTTCAAATATAGATATTTCTGCATTAAAGATATTAATATCGATCATTAATTTGTCAATATTTACTTTTGTTTTCAATATGTAACACTGTTATGTTCATATGAAATAATATATTTCTATTATGTATAAGATGTATACTAAAATTATTTTAAAAAATAATATCTCGATCGATTCTTTTTTGTCAGAATAATAATAGATATTCGAACAAATTTTTAATTTCTTTTTTAAAAATAAAAATATCATATAGCATATTTCAAGAAATTATTCAATAAGAGCTGATGAAAATGAATATGAAATATACAAATTTATATAAAAAGACATAATATAATAATAATTTAATAACAGAATTTAATAAACAGGATGCAATCAATTTTCTAAATTGATCAAGATATACCATAGAATATATTCTATATAATAAAATGTTATTCGTAAGTAAAACATATCTATAATATATCTGATCAAATAAAAGAGAACCAATTGTATAAAAGTCAAGATTACAAAGGCAATAATTTTATATAAATAACAGCTTAACGAAATATAACTTCATCAAAGTTGTGCACGATTTTCTTCTTCTTTGTCGAGTCCTTTTTGCGCGACTAATTGAAGAAAAGAGAGAAGGACGAGGAGAAAAAAGGAAAACGAGGAGAAGAGATCAATGAATGCAGCGGAACCTTTCTGGCTCGTCTCGAGCGTACACATTTTCTCCTATTATGACGTTAATATGAATTAATCGTAATACCAGTTAAGCGAACGTACTTTGTCGAAGCATTTCAGTTTATGGGGAATAAATTATGAGGGCTACGATCCCCTTGAACCATTTGTGCGTTCCTTAATACGCCTTTTCACGATCGTACAAGCTGGAAACGAAATAATCTTTCCTCGAGGAAAACAAGTTTTATTTTATTAAGATCTCTGATAAATGTCACGATCTACGTAATTATTTGAGATTTAAAAAAATATTTTTCAAAGAATGGAATATGATATCTTTAAAAATGAAATAGCATATTTATAATAGAAAAAAAAAACCAATGACAAATATGATAAATATTCAGAGCAGAAAGGATCGTTCTACTTTTTCAGTTGTTTCAGTTTACATTTTTCAACGAGAGTATCAACGCTTCCCTCATTTCTTCTTTTTCAATTTAAAGTATTCGATATTTATCGATAATTCTGATGCGAATGATTAAAACCATATAAATATTGAAATTATTCGCGAACAATATCTAAATTCCGATAAAATATTCCAATAAATCGTTGGCAAACGAAAACAGCAAATTTTTTTGCTTTTTCGTAAATAATATCACATCGATATTACGTCCAAAAATTTTCAAAACTCGTGTAACAACGGAAATAAAGTATCCTCGATCAAACATTCCCACCTTCGAATTGAAGACGGGAAATAAAACTATTTAAAAAAAGAAAAAAAAAGAAAAGAAAAAAAGGAAAATTTCATCGAAACGTTGTCGGCGCTACGCGCGACAAATTGCATCGAGTTCGATCGTCCGCCGGTCGCTACAATTTCCATTTCCGTCGTTCGAACAAAAGCGTTTACAACGATTTCAATTTGCCCGTAGGGAAGAGGCGATAGTCAAAGACGGATATTAATTTCTTTCGGTTGATTTATTAGCGGCGTGGATCGTAGCCGACAATGAGGAGAAATGAATTGGGGGTGTGGGCGGTTATGGCGTGTAAACGCGTGCGTTAAAAAGGGAGAGGAGATCGAGCTCACGGGCACGAAGCCAGTACGTGGGGTCGAGATATTCATGGAAAACTTTCCTGCCGCGATACACAACTGCACGCTCTCCACGGATCCCATTTCCTTCACGCGGCCTCGGCCAGGATACGCGCGCATTTATATCTGTCGGGTTTCGTTGCTGTCGTAAACGACGTTTCCCGCCTCGAAATGTATTTTTCAACAACGGCCTGCCCACCGTGTCTCCAACGGTTTCTGTCAATTCTGATGATCGGAGAAATTGATGGAAAGATTACGGTTTCGTATAAATTGGGGAAATTGTTTTCCGTTGATTCGTTCTGGATTTTGTTAAATTTTATGCACTCGTTTTTATGCAATTAGATTAATATTCTTGAAAAAGAAATAATAAAAATACTCTTATTATTTTCAGACTTGTCTATCTTATCTGATTATAATTAATAAATAATTAATAATTGTTTATTAAAAATGGCAAATATATATTTACTTACAAATTATTGCCTGATCGTGTACCGACAAGTTTTACTAATTCAATTAATCATTCTACCGATCGATTCAGTAATTTTTAATAATTGGAACATTTTTATCGAGTTTACAATGATACTTTGTTACAAATGTTATTAAAATAAAATTATGGAATACGAATGATAGGATTATTTTTCAGGATACGTGTATATTCTAATAAAGAATTGAAACAAATTTTTTCCTGATTAAAAAATTAAATGCAATAATAGTAATAGAAAAAAAAAAAAAAAGAAAGAAGAACTAACGGAACGGAAACTAAATATAATCGAAAAACAACGAAAATCAAATTACTTTAGTAAATTTAAAAAAAAAAAAAAGAAAAAAGAAAGGAAAAAAACAATATTTCACCGATAGTTAAATTTCCATTCCATCCGATACCGCGAATAAATGTTATTTTCAAATGTTCAAATGTTTCACTCCCTCCCTCCCTCCCTCCCCTTCCAACCGCCGTTTCTATTTTAACGAATACGCTACGTGTATTTAGATTCGCAATAAAGCTTACAGGCCCACGCGGTCGATAAATCAATGTTTCATATTAACCCGGTGAAATTCACGCAGAGCGCAGTCCCCTCCCCCCATCCATAGCTCTCTCTCTCTCCCTTGCCGCCCCCCGTTGCATTTTTCAGCCGCCGCTTCTACACATAACGTTATGCGGACCGCAAATCCATTTGATGGCCGCGCATTTGTACGGTCACGTAACGACGTAAATCCGAGCGGGCGAAACCGCCGAGGGATTTTTGCAAATTGCCAATCATTGATCGCGGTAAAGCAGATTGTCCCTGGCCAAGTGGAACCCTTCCCTATCCTGTTGTTTTTACTTTTCCGCGTGGAAATTCGGTTGCGGTTTTCATTACGTTCGAAGGAAAGGCGGGGGGGAGGGAAGGTTGCGGAAGAGTCGGCGAAGAGAGGGTGATCAATATTTTTTCAAGGTTTCCACGTACGAAGGGGTAACCGGGGGTAAAAATAAAATAAAATAAAACGGAATAAAACGAAAAAAGGGGGAAGGAAAAAAAAAAGTAAATTGGATCGGCCAAACGTGTAAAATTCTAGAATACACGATTGGGAATAAATACGATTTCAATTGGTAGATATTTGTGCATGTTTTTTATATTCTTTTAATTCGCTGATTTTTATTCAACGATGCGTTCGATATCGCGTTACTCGTGCTTTTTTTTTTTTTTATCTCATAGATTGATTGGAATAAATATTTGAGCTCAAGTTTTTCGAGTGATTGATAATTGTTGTTGATACAAATGACAACTTTTGGAAGAATTTAAATTAGAGATAGGAAAATATATTATCGTGAATACATTGTTTATATCGTATGGACAAACTGAATATAATTTATCAGTTATATTTTATGTTCTCGTGTAAATAATAGGATTATTGTCCCGTTCAAATAATTTTCTTATCGAATTTATATTATATTTGTCTATTTATTATTCCTCGCTTCAACTTGAGAAGATATAAATGCAGCTTCATCTCGATCGAATTCGCGAAGATGAGAATACGTCTCATTCTGTCAAGAACATTTTAAATTATCCTCTACGGCGTATATTCTTTATCCATTTGCCAAACTTTCGCAGCGATCAGCAGATAATCGCGATATTTTATCGGTACCCTATAACTAGCGCCGTCTTATCGTACTTTTCATTGAATTGCAGCAATGCACTCGGCATCGAGTTGTGCACAGTCAGCAGCAACGGGTTCCTATCCCCAGAAATCCCCGAAAAATTTTGTATAAATCGTCGTTCGTTTCTATTATCGCTGTTACTTTCGACTTATGCTAATTTTTAGCTCACGTTAATAGATAATTCCTTATATTCGTCGAGGTTAAATCAACTCGCTGAATTGAATTATTAAGATACGTTTAGTTTCATTTTTACCTCTAAGTCTCCTCATTTGTGTAATTTGCCACTTTGCCATTCTATTTCCCTCGACGAGTTAAAAAATATCATTTTGCTTTAACGAATGGCATATCTCTGAATCGACGAAACATCGATTTTAAGTATTTACGGAGGCATTATCATACGGCAAATTGTTTTAAAATTCGCATTGCTTCCGTTATTACATTGTTAACGAACGTAATACTTCGGCACACACTCGTATGTCTGTAATTACTTATTCATTTACAATCAATTTATCTGCTTATGAATGTTTCGTTCGGTGAATATGCAACCTCTCTAAATATGCAATGAATATTTATATCATGTTCGCCGCAACACGCGCCACGTTTTCATCGAAGTAAACGTTCTGGATAACGATTTTTTTCTCCACGCTAGAATTGTGATTATCGATACGTTATCGATAATCTTAGTTTTTATATATCGATAAGATTTCACCGATTTTTGGATCTTAATGGTATTTTGAATAATTTGATACACAATGTTTCACATTTTTCTCTCCCTTGTTATTGAACGATTATTGAAATAAATGATCCTCTGATGACGGGGATCGAAAGATTTTAGAAATGAGAAATTAAAGTGGAACAATAATCTAATCGAAACGAAAATTCTATTGTGAAATTTTCGAAATTGTTTTTTCCGAATATATCCCTGGGTTGAATTAAAAAACGGCGAAACAGAGATCGTTTTTAGATTTTGTTTTAATTACGGTGAAATCGTATATTTACACAGGAAATGAATTTTTGTATGGACGAGGAGGAAAGAGTTATGGATGTAAATAGATCAATAATTTAAAAACGATATGAAAAATTGTATGATAGAGGTTTAATATTTGAAAAGGATATATAAATTTTCTATAAAATCAATATCCTTTTTTTTTTTTACAAAACTAGAAAAAAGATTTATTTCAAAATTATCAGCCCGTTTATCACATCACATATAAATTCACGGAATTAGTAGAATGTAAAATAAAAAACTATTCGTTAGAAATAAAACTTAATATTTCAAAAAAAAAAAGAATCTTAAAAACTTTCTTTTTTTAGTATCAATTTATCGTTCAATTTTGTAAATAAACAAACTTGATGTATAAATAAATAATCAAAAATCATAACTTCTACGTACAAACTATAAACAAGATTATATTTCAAACGAAAGGAGAACTAAAGAAACTTAACACCGTGTCGACAATTGTTGAACAAAGTTAAGAAATGAAACCAAACAAACATCAACACCTGGGACGGAGCTCGAAACTTGGGATCGTAAATCAAATTTGGAAATCGTGGGTATCGAATTTACACGTCGACCAGACGCTCCATCACGCTCTTCAATATCGTTCCTCCTGAGACTTCGGCCAAACATCAAACCGTTTCGCCGTCAACAACTAACTCAACCAGGAACCATCCACTAATTGCATCCCTGTATCGGCGATGGACGCGTCGTCAACAACGGCTAATGATCGATCTCGTGAAACGGCTGCACTTTTGGATGATTTATTTTCAAAAAATAACGACCAACCATTATCACATCTCTGAATTGTACGATATAATTTAAGCTTTCAGCTTTTAGACGCAGTGTTTGAAAATATACATCTTCTTCGTTACAAATTTTTCTCAACTATTGCGTGAAATGTAATAGATTTTGAAAAAGGTCAATGTATTCGTAATTCATCATAAATGTCATATACATTTTAGAATCACGAAAAAACATATATACGAGAATTTAATGCATTTTATTTTGAATTCGTTTAATTTTGAACTCTGTGCAACAACTTTTCACCGAGTGTTCGATGATCGACAATGAATTTCCTCGAAATTCAGCTGTTGTCCGTGTATTAAATTCATTCGTATTAATTCGAGCACGGGAATGAAATCGTCGAAGAATCCTCGCGGAAGGAACGATAGTTTCGCCATTGCTCTTGGCAGCGGCGAATAGAACGAAACAGCGCATAAATCGCTAACGACGCACACTTTGTTACAAAAGCGCGGCTCTCGCCCACCCCCGCGCCAGAGCCATCGCGGGGGTGATTTATCGTTCGAACGTGGACAATGCGAGAAATATTCTGGCGTGCTCGCTTCGTAAATCACGATTCTTCCAGTAGTCCATGGAGGAGGAGGCGATTTCTCGCTGGCTAGAATATCACGCGAGCTTCTGGAAAATGTACACGGATTTCCACGGATGGCAGGACACATGGATAAAGAACGGACACGAGCACAGATACGAGTGTAAAGTTAAAGATACAGATGTACATAGGTAGATCGTGTCTCGAGATTGTCTCGATTAATTTTTCGTGGATCAGATAAGAGTTGGGCTTAATTAATTCTAAGAAAAGATTTTTGAAGCATCTTTGAGTTGATATCAAGATGAATTCAATGAATTCAATGTTTTATTGTAATGGTAAAATAAAAGATAAAATTGAAGAGCAAGACAATCATAGATACAAAAGTATATGAATGTTGGACTAATTATTATTTAAGCTACAAAACAAAAACTATTATTCAAATTCATTGTATTATTTGATCAAGGATTATTATACACATCAATAATAGAAACGGCTACACCGACAAAGTTACAACGTAGAAACAGATTGGAGGACAGGCAAACGATACGACACAGAGTATGTATATATAAATACAAAAGGAGAAGCAAGGAGAAGAGACAGAGTTGGATTGGCGTTGAAATACACGGTGGATCGCATGAATCATTTGAAAAGCGCTCGCGAATTTTGTTCTCAGCATCGCCCCTCGAAGTTGATCGGATTAATATTTCGTCGTGGAAACGACTCATCGGGCCGAACGTTGATTGGAAAGTTAAAAAATGAACCCACGAACGTTATCTCGTATGAACTTTCGCGTTTCATTCTGGATTCTGTTGAAATTTTATCCTAGTGTTGCGTGGTCGCTCGATGGAAATTTCAGTTTGCGTTGGTTATAGTTGGCTCGTTTAGAAGATGGATTTTCGATATGAAATGGGGTTGAATTGGGCCTGTTTCGAAAGATATATTGTATAGGATATGAGTGTGCTATTATGGTATTGAAAGTCTATGATAATAATAATAATTGGAAATATTATAGATATACAGAGTATTAAAATTAAATTGAAATGTTTGTTTTGCAAATAACTATTTACTAATGCCCATAGAAAAACTAATTAACCTATTTGATCATTCACGTTTTATAATTTTAATAAATAAATTCAAACAATGATATTTTAATTTGTACATTTAAGAAAAACGATTTAACAAATTAACATTTTTTTCTATGGTTATATTTAAACATTTTTTCCTTAATTCCAATATTATTCTCACGTTACGCTTTATTCTAATGAATTCCACGATTATCCAAAGTTGCTTTACAATTAGTTTCAGTCTTAAGCACTCGAGAGTGTGTACAGAGCAGTTCAGCGACAGATTCTCTGTAACCAGATGTCACGTTAGGATCCTGAATGTGTCTAAGAGAAAGTTAACGTAACTCGACAGTTAATATAACTCGGTATGTTTCTTATGATTATAGTTCGCGAAATGTTAAGAAGATAGAGCGAGGGGGAAACAGAGAGAGGGAAACGTAAGGAGCAGTAAGGAAGATAGACGTAATCTAACCGAGATACGTTTCAAAGCACATAAATCATCGTGTATTCCTATTTCAAAGGAATATATTCCTTGGATTTCGATGTTGTTTAATGTAAAAATAATTAATTTATTGTATTTGATCTGTATTTATTTTTTTAAAATTTAATAATTATCGTTTAAATTATATTTTTAAAAAGAATATCTTGTTAATTTGTTGTATAACTATGTTTTACAACTCTATGCATTTTTAAATTTAGAATTTCATGTTCTAACAAATTTCTTACTCATTTTAAATAAAATTTATTCAATTTCGATCACATTTAAAGTTTTAATTTCTTGATGACGTATGAGACACGAGATCTAATAAATCACAAATGTTTTAAAATCTTTAATACTTACCAGTCGTTCTTTTCTGTATAATTTTTTCTTCAATGAGCGCTCTAACGCTGACAGACGCGGTTTGTAAAGGCGGGCCAACAACCTCTTTCTTCTCGCTTTTCTTGTTCTCAGCATCCTGGAATAATTAAAAAAATCACGTATTTAATCCCATTTTTTATAAAAAATTAACTTCAACTTTTAGAAACAAACATTTGGAGACTTTAAATATTTAATACAATTACAAATTTGGTTATTTATTAATTAATGAATATTTTAATTTCTGAAAATTTCTACGTTTCTTTCTTTTGTAACAAAATACAACAACATGAATAAAAACGAATTGACCGATCAACGAAATCGCCTCGAATATTAACACATTTCTCTCTATTACTTTTAATCGCGAATCAATTTCGGTCTCTCAAATATCGTCAAGAACTCTGGCCAGCCATTGGAGGACAATGCTTGATTGCGTAACACGATCCTACTTGACCTGATAGTTATATAGCTCGTTGAATCGTTCGGGATCTAATTTTAGGTAATTCAGGTTAACTATGGATTTAGAATGTTAGATTTAAGCACTAAGAGAAAGAAAGGAAGAAAGGAAGAATGGATCAATGGAAAAGAGGAAATATAATCCAACGGGAGAGTAACATAAAAAAGGAGGGTAGGAAAAGGAAAAGGGGTGCTAGTGGAATGAGATTGAAGAGATCAGGGCGGATTATAAAAGGGAGAAGATAAAAATGTCAGAAATGAAGAAGAACTAAAAGAGAAAAGAAAATGACAGGAAAGAAGTAACTGGCGAATGGTGGAGCCCATTATTGGGCTCTTTTCTCCTTATTCGAAAATTTTTTATCCCTTTACAATTAGTTTTTGATGTAAATAGTTTTAAATGTACGATCAAAAAGTGTCTTGGATGAATTAAAAATGGAAATAATCGATTTTAGCTAGAAGGGAATGCGTTCGAGATATAATTTTATTAGAAATATCTGTAATCTTTCAATATTTACCAGAAATATTAAAATAAATTGATTTTATAATTATTATTGAATATCTTGATTAACATTTTAATCTTTTATATTGTTCGAGATTATTTTTAAATGATAATTGTAGCTATTTATATTAAAAAGACTGTATTTTATTATTAATTTCTTCTAGAAATTTTTATTACTAGAGAATAATAAAAGAATAATAAAAATTTAAGATCATTCTGATCGATTATACTTCAAATAAATGCCAAAAAAATACATTTGTGTTTATTACAAAATTAACAGTAAACTATTGCAAAACCAAACAATTTATACACTGATAGTATTCATTTCTATCAATTTCTCAATTAAACTCAAATACCATCTCATTCCTACATGTTTTTTAAATATAAATTTAAAATTTTTCAAATTTTCAAATTCTCATTCGTCATATTTATTCTTCTCCAATTCGAGGAAAAAAATCTAAAATCGCAACTTCACAATTCTTTATTTCTCATTTGTATGTATTAAAAAACTTCAGTATTACTAAAATTGAATATTACTTCACATTTTCCAAATTCAATATACGTATATTGTTTTTCTTCAACAGCAACGACAAATAAGATGTAATCTAAAGCTAAATTAAAAAAAAAAAAATAGAAAACATTTCACGATTCTTCTTCAAATCAAAACCAAAAACGCTATCGAATCGGTATCGCTTTTTCCTCGCAACAAATCTTGCAACTGGGCAAACGCATCTCGAAATCTACACGTCAAATATTCCCCACGCGGCCAATAACCCAGGCCTCGTCCATCACTGGACGCGACCAGTTAATCGGAAACGCGTCCCCCCGATTGATACTTCGATCGGTTACGACTGGTCCGTTTCGTAGATTAGTGGCCCCGATGAAACGAAGGGTTAATTGTGCCAGTCCTTGGGACGCGCCGCCACGGCAATTAGCATACGTCCGTGTCGGACGTGCATATATCTTCGTCCTGTTCCACGCGAACCACGCGTTCCCTTCGAGGAACCATGCATCACCATGTGATATGCGTGGCTCAGCGTCGTCATCTTGATGAAACCTTAATGGCGAGGGAGGAGGATGGAAAGGGCGAGGACAGAGAACGGAGCGAGGGCGTCGTTAATCGCTGATCGTCATCGTGCTTCTCAATTTCCTATACGTTACTTCGATGCGCGGTCGCGTTTCTGGATGCTTTGCATGCAAGCACGGGATGAGATGTGCATATGTGATGATATATATCGATAGTAGATAATTTTGTGACTTCAAATCGACATTTTTCCTTTGTTCTAACGTGAGTTATTAACGCCAATTACAGGATGCGTAGATTCGTCGCCGGTAGTGTTGGGTATGTGCCGCCGGCGAGTCGTTTTGCGTCTGAACAAATGAAATCGAAGCAGATGTATTGAATGTTGGGTAAAAATTATGTCGAATTATATCTTATCTACGAAAGAATAAAATAATTCGCTTGCGCATTTTTCGTTAATAACTCATCAAAGATGAATTTTTTTTACCAAAAGATATAAATTAACCAAATCGATGAACTAAATTATAGAGCGTAATGTATAACCATTAAATATTTTACATTTGCTAACAATAGATACATACTTATATATATTTATATAGATATCGTTAGATATCGTTGAAAGATTCAATTCTTTAAACTGAACTTTGTATACGAGTTCAATATTATCTATTCCTCTGCTTGCTAGCTAACAGGTTATATTGTATATTCATTTTGCTAATCTTTTCGATTCGTCTCAACGAAAAGTATTTCGTTTCCTCGAAATTTTGGACTCTTTTTTTTTTTTTTAAATCTTCTATACATAACACGTTATTACGTATGTACATATATAGTCACTTACATGTATATCACCTGCCGCGAAATTGAACTCTGTCTTTGACGTGGCGTACCACGCTCGGTTCATGAATATTGATCGGATGCTGTTAATACGCGGAATTGATTGCGGAACGTTCACTGGCTCCGTCTCATCAATTCGATCCGTGTCGATTCCAGCCTCGAACGCGAGTTCTCTTGTCTACCGTAATGTACACACGTTCGATTTTTTTTTCCACTCTTTTTTTCCCTCTATTTTTTCTCTTTTTTCCCCTCTTTTTTTCCCCTCTTTTTTTTCGCTTTCCCCTATGAAATGAGCATGAAATGTGCTTCGTTGTGTCTACGCGTAAGTAGTGAGTTCGAGGAACTCTCTTGTTTTCCATTTTTAATCTTTATTTCCTATCTCGTCTCTTTTCTTTCTTTCTTTCTTTTGTATTTCGTCGTTCTCGATTCTAATTCTATTCGATACAAGGATGAGAGTCGAAAGGGTTAAGAGAGTAGATTGCATGATTGATTTTATGGAATATCGAGTTTCCAGCTTGTCGGTGTACAAATTTTTGATATAAATTTTTTTATCACGTGGTTTCATCATGAAATTCAAATTTTTTATTTATTCGAATAATAAAATAATATGGATTTCGATTAAAAGTATGATTGAATTCTTGTGGAATATTAATTTTATGATTTTATTTATGTATTTATGCAATTAAATTTATGTAAAATAGAAAGGAGAAATGAAAAAATTATTTTGTTAATATATATATACTTATTCTTTGTTTTTTTCTCGGCTTTCTTTTTCAAATATGCTGTTATTCGTAGATAGTTTATTTTTTTTTGTTACATTAGAATTTTATTAAATTAACAACGATTATGTACAACAAATAGAATACAAATTTAAACAATTTTATTATTTTTGTAAAAGAAAAAATGAAGTAAAAGATTAAATTTATGTAAAATTCACTGTCATAATTTCACATCATTTATATTTCTCGAATAATAATTTCATATTCATATTGCTCGTTTAATTGTGAAATTCAGATTTCGCGTTTGAACGGTAAAATATAAATGAATTGTTGTTCTTTTTTTTTTTTTTACGAACACAATATGATATATTTATAATTTAAATTTATTAATGCGATGATCTAAAAAAACTACACGCAGTATTTACAATTAAATATTTTTATCCGATTCTTAAATGACAATATAAAATTCCTTTTTTATCCATTATTATTATTATTAATTATTATCATTATTGATTAAAATAAACGTTTCATATTCATACAGCATTCTCATTACTGTTTAATTAAAAATGTGGTTGAACGTTAAAAGAATTTCAATATGAATAGTATCGGAACGCCCGTATAATGGGACCTTGGGATTTTTGGTTTAATAATGAAAGAACAGATACATAGTGATCGAAGCATTGAGGAATTTCACGAATTTTCTTGAATTACTCATTTCCAACGTATTGAATTCATCATGAAGATGAAATAAAAAAAAAAAAATTAAACATTATTTTCACCATTGTGAAAAAGGAATAACCGATTACCGGCTCTTCTCTCGTAATGAATTCGCCTTTAATCTCAACTATAATAAATTATCTCCGATTATCATTGCTAACTATATACCAATTATTCCCAATTTATTTCATAAATCGCTTTTAATTTTCCAACAGAAAAGTTAAATAGGATAATTAATTAACGTTGAAACGAAAGCACGGTATTACGTACTTTGACACGTGTATTTAGGATTATGAAAGATATCGATTATGAAGCTTCGCTAATTTTAATATACTCGGTTATTGCGTTCACTATGAATTAAAATTAATCTCTATATTCTCTTTCGATGAAATTGTAACGATTATTTTCTCCTTTTTACTTCGGCAATACGTTTTGTACATTTGCACAATGTTTGAATGAAATTATAATTTTTATAATTAATTGATTAATGGTAAAAATTAATTATACAATTTTTATCAAATTTTACTTTTTTCCCCCGTATATTCGGGGATATCGTATTCTTTAAACGTCAATTACAATTTTCAATTTTTGCTTAACTAACTTATATATGATAATATTGAGATATTGCATTGCACAATGTAAGAAAATTTCAAAGAAGCTCTTATATCGACATAATTAATTAATGATCGACATATTTGTTGTCGATCTTGGTAATAATTTCTCATATTATAGGTTGAATATTCCATACAAATCTGTGTAATTAATTTCATCGAGAAATATTCATGAGAATATAAATAGAAACGTATTTAATCGCAAAAGTCCACAATTTATTAAAATTCTAGAAAAAAAATAATGAATATATAAATAAATACAAGTAAATTTAACACATGTAAAATTCACAAATTACTGGGAATAAATTTATAATCAATTCATTAAAGTATCATTATATACACTGTCACTTTCGATAAATTAAAAAATTAACAAAAATAATTTCATATAATTCCATTTCATCGTTGCAATAAAAAATTTTATCGATCAACAGTTAATTTCTCTCCAAGACAAATCGACCAAATTCCATTTATTCGAGGATTATGGCCACTCGTTGGGCAGGGATGCATCGTACCCTCGAAACGGGCGCAAAAATATTCAACCGTGGGTGGAGCCAACCCGCCGAGTACTCTTGTATTACTTAAAAGTCCCCCGTGAATCCCTTAATCCCGTTCACGATGTCCGCTCGACAAAACTTTAAACCGCTCTTCGCCCGACAATTTCCACGCGGAGGATTTCGGATGCTACCGTTAGCCGCACACATATTCCCCACGATTTTCAACGGAGGAAACGCGGCAATGCATCCGGATACCATTCTCGAATGGAACGCGCCTCCAATCCGGATTCACATGAAATGAAAAACCATCGAAACTGCTTAATAATTCTCGATAATAGTCTTCGTCCGCTTCGAAAGCATCGATTTTCCGAATCGAGTCTGTATTCGATATGCTCGAGTATATGATTTGAATTGAAATCTGATTGTTCCGATTTGTGAAAAAGACGACTCGTCGAATAGGACGATTATAATGTAGAACGTTTGAAAATTTAAGGGATGACTTGAAACGAATATTTTTAATTATTAATTATTAAAAATATTTTTGGGCATTTTTTTTTATCTCATTGGATAATAGCTTATCTATTATATTCTATGATTTAATATGTTGAGACATTGGTGCAATATGAAGCGTTAAAATAACATTTTATAACAGAAAGTAGATTTAGTGCAGATTCCACGATTCAGTAAGCTATATTTTTTTTTCTGGAAATGCGTTCATTCGAGAATCATATCCATCATTTATCCGGAGCTTGGAATTAATGACGCAAGAGATTCGAGAAGATAATAAATCGAGAGATAAATGAGGAAGTTCTCGAAAGTGCTACTTCTAACGAGTTTCTACTTATTGATCGAAGATTACTATTTTCAAAGTTATTTAAAATTTTCCCAATTTCAACAGAGTTTCGTAGCCGTTTCCATTTCTATAAATCCTCAACATTATTTAACGACTGTCTTGTACCTTCTATCTATACGTTTCGTTATCCAAAAAGTTATATTTTTCTACTTTATTTATTTATTTATTATATTACTTTAAATCCTCACGATAAATGAAAGAAGAAGACAAAACACGCTAAAAGAGTAGAAAGTAATCACATTATTCCCCTGATCATTTCCTCCAACACCAAAGACATACCTACGTTATCCAACGATAATTCAACGCAACTTAGTGTCCTTATAAAACAATTCGTCGATCCATTTACCCGATCCAATACGCCAAGAACACCTTCACCCATGGTGCTCACATGGCAACCCATTAAACGGGGAGCGGTGCACATTCACGTGGCTGGTACAAATACATCTAACTGCACTCACGCCTCTGCCCCCTCTCGTGAACCATGAACGTTCACCCCGTGTCCCCGAAGCGTCGACGTGGACCTGTGACGCTCGATCGTGAACACGGCGCGCATAAAGGTGGCCGCCACGGGCATGAATATGAATGTATGTATACACAGATCAAAATGAATGGAACCGGACGCGGGCGCGGGTGGACGGTGGACGAGAGGGATGGATGGATTGGGCGCGTGCATACACGTACAAGGGAGGGAGGGGCGAGAGTTGTGGCGAGTTGAAAACTCGGGTGCAGCTTGAAACGAGAGCAGACCCCGCGTTGAAAACCCCCGGTAACCGGTTCAGATTCAATCTACATAATGGAGAAAGCTCGAGACAATGTTTGCACAACCCTCCCCCGACCGTGCTGCCACCCCAATCTTTCCACCCGCCATCGTGGAAGCAAAGAGCCTGTTAATGGGTTCATTTGGATTCGATCATCGCCTTACCCTTCCCTCCATCTTCCCTCGTTTTATTCTCCTTCGATCTTTGCTCGTTTGCTCGGTGTCTAAGCATAAACTGATTCTTCTTTTTCTTTTTTTCTTTTTTGGAAGAGGGGAGAGTTGTGGAATGCGGTCGACGATTGGAGAGACGGTGTATGACGAGCGAGTAAGGAATAATATATAGAAAGGTATTTTTTGTTATACAGTTCCTCTGTTTTATTATCTATTATACGTTCGTTCTCGCTTGGGCGGCCTTTCTCTGCGCGAGGAACAAAAATAGAAAGTCGTGAAACTTGCGCATAATGTATTCAGTGTGCGCATGCAGAACATTCTAAAATACATTTCTAAAAATGTAATCTTTTTAAATTTAAAGCACGTACAAATGTCTTGAAAAATAGAACGTAACGTTAATGTAAACTGTTTTATTTAGTTTGTTAGTGATTTAAGTGTTAAAAAAAAACATTTGATTATGGATGATATTTCGATTTGTTGGTATCTATTTCAAATTTTTCTCAGCTAATATACTAATGAATTTGAATTCTTTTGCATAAAATTCAGAAGATTGAAATTTGATTAATTAGTAATGATAACTGGCCGATTATCCTTACTTTCTCGTATTTTCATCATCCGAATTAATTTACCAGTCGTATAGCTCTTAAATCATATAGGAATATAAAATAGATTCGAATTATATCAATTTTTTAAAAATCCTAAAATTTAAATTTAAAAATTTCATAATCCACGAAGCTTTTTTGCAAAATGTATAATTGTGACTCTTGTCAAAAGGAATGAAAGGAAGAAGAAACGATTTTCGCTATTCAAATTTGCCATTTGAAACCTTCTTTCTTCGTTTCGCGATCCATCTGCGAGAGATAATCGTACAGAGATAGGAAAAAGAGAGAAGGAATCAGGAATGAAATCTTCAAGAGAGGACTGCTCGATTCCATGTTTTTCTTTCTCCTTTCTTTCTATACTTTGAAGGAGAGAATCTGAACAGAGAAAGGTTCTTAATAAGGTCAAGAAAGAGGCAGGCAGGTTGCAGTCGTTGGAATAGAAAGATCAGCAATTCTCTCGGTTTCTTCCTTCCCTCTCTTTGATTCGTCGCCTTTCTCCTCGTTGATTAAAAATGTCTTAACGAACGGCGTGTCATTTATAGGAAAAGAGAGCTCGTCCCAAGTTTTTCTCTTCTCCGTTTCGACAGAGACGAGATTTAACATGGAAATGTTTATTGCTCTCGATGAAGAGTACGGGTGGATCAAACGTTCGCCGTTTAAACATTTACTATTCATACGTTTATACATTGAGATTATGAAATACCATAAAAAATGATTTTGCAATTAAAACGAGAAACGAGAATTTCAAAAGTTAGTTTCTAAAATTATTGTATTTTTCCTTACTAACTCTTCTCTTTTCTGAAAAAAAAAAAAAACAAAATTTAATTCAAATACTCTTTCAGATAATAGTAGGGAATAATTTTCTTCGACGTTTATTAAGGTTTAAGAAATTAACTGGTCGCATATATGGTAATTTAATTACCATATTAATACGCGGATAAAATGGAAATAAAATCGATACATCCGTCGAAATTCCAAATTTATTATCTTCCTCCTCGGTCGATCATTTTTGAAAATTAAATATGCATTCAATAACCGTACTATTAGCATATTCGATCGCAATTCGCGGGGATGTACCGTTATAATTAATAAAAATTCTACTTGAAAATTCTCTCCTTGAAAGAGAGATACTTTTTCCCTTTTTTTCATCCCCAACGATTATTATCGTCTCATGCACGAAGCGAAGAAAAGAGCGTATAACGTAACCGGTCGAGATTTTCACGAAAATCACCGGTTGATTGCATTTCGGTCGGCGAGATTTCCATGAAATCACCAACTGATTACAAGAAGCTCTCCGCGCGAGTTTCTGGGATTGCGAATTCATATGGTAATGCCGGTGAACCTTGCACGTTCCCCGTAGCCTTTGGTAAACTTCATGAAATTCTTCTTGAAAATTCAATCCTATCCCCTTCCCCCTCCGGGGATGAAACGCGGTTCGTGAAAGAGGTAAGCAAAGCCGGATTCCGTATAATTTTCATCTCGAGACCGTCTCGAGGAGAATTGATGAAGCAAGCGAAACAAATGCAGGACTAGAATTAACGATTCTCTGAATGACTTTATCTTTGCCGTATTCTTCTTTCTCTCGTTTCATCAGGGTAACGATAAAAAATGAATTTTCACGGTTCTTTGAAAGAATAATAATTCTTGAAGAATGATTATTTGTAAGTAGATTACGGATATTTTATAATTTTATATAAGAAATTTAAAAGATGTGTAAAATATCTATCTATATGATGGAATATTCATTATAGAATTTGATTTGATTAAAAGAAGATTTAATTAGATTTAAATCAACTTATAAGTAAATCGTAATACGTAGAAAAAAAAGCAAAATTATTTTTTAATAAATAACCAAATTCAATACTAATCTTACAAGTAGATTGTGGATTTTTATACAATTAAAACATAATTAGATATTGAACTAATGTTACAATATTATATATAAGTTTTGACATAATTTTTGGATAAATTGCTATTGTTTCAAAAAAATTGAATTAAAAAAAAATCATTTTGTAAATATTTTTCCGTTGTTCTTACAGAAAAACTATTTAAAATTTTTCTACTTTTCAATATCGTATTGCTAATTTGCTAAACATCAATGATTTTGTTCAGAATATAATAGTAGATAAATTTATTTGTGTATGTAATTATCAATTGTCAAAAGTAACCAAATTCCCTAATGATTTAAAAATTATATAAAAACAATTAAAAAAAATTTTCAATTTTTTTTGGAATATTCTCTTTGATATGATAACAGTCTTTCTAATATAATTATAGAAAAATAAAATAATAAATAATAAAATAATAAATAATAGAAAAATAAATATAATGGGAAAATTCGCTTAATTAGTTTACCTTTTTGAAGTAACCGCCATGGAGTCTCATGTGGCCATTTAGTGCCGGTATATTTTTGAATTTTCGATGGCACAAATTGCACTCGACCGGTTTCGGTTCGGTCTGCGACTTGTTGGACGCTGTCACAGTGCCAGGGGATGCCGAATTTCCCGGCGACGGGCTGCTTTTCCCCACATTTCCACCTCCTGGCGAATTAGCCTGCGGCTGTTGTTGCTGATGCTGCTGTTGCGGTTGCTGCTGTTGCTGTTGCTGTGCTTGCTGCTGTGCTTGTTGTTGCTGTTGCTGAAAAATGGATAAATAACGTCTATTAATTTTTCATTTATATAGAATTTTTATATCGAATTAAATAATTGAATTTTGTTCATTGAAAATAATATTAAATTGATATTTCTGTAATACGTTAAACAATAGTTAAACTTTTGATATTTTTTTAATTATTTTTTAAATAATAGAGATATAATTTAAGAGATACATATAAGGATTCTCCTTGTAAGTTTTCTTTTAAATTTTTAAACGAGAAGATTTTGTATATACATTTAATAAATGGAATTATTAAATGAAAATTATTTGAATATTACTATCTGGAAAATAAATTTTTGTAACATTATTATTTATTCTCATAAAATTATTACTCGAGCATCGATTGTTTGAATTATATATAGCTGATATAATAATAACTTTTCGACTCAACAATGTTAATCAAAGTAGTAGAACAAGATTCTTTTGCAAATCTTTTACGATCATTCATTCATGTAAAGAGACTTTTAACGCAATATTTAATTTTGTATCACAAAGGGATCTTTCGCCTAACAAAGTTCAAAGAGAAGAATGAAGGATTCTTTTCACACCTGTGCTTCGACAATTAATGAAAAACATCTCGCGACTCAAGGATCCTTTCCTCCCTTGAAGCTTTGAAGCATTTTAAGCGCTTTTAAAGATGCGATTACCATGAAATTAAATATTCAATTCCGATCTTCTCGATCAATTATTGTCATTGTAACAACTACGATTATACAGTTTTATTTCCCTCTTCTCTGTTTTATTGGATTTTTTCTTGAATTAATTGAAATACTTCTTGATAAAGGAAACCTTGAAGAAGATTAGAAATGAAGAATGAGATAAATTAAACATTATATTTTGATAATGATTAATATTTTTCAAGTTTGAAATATAAAACGTGATATTTCTTTCTTTTTTTTTTTGAACGTATAAAATTCAAGTAGAATAAGAGTATAATTTATCAGACATGAAACATTCGTCGTTAAACTGTGTCGAGGTAAAATAAAATAGCATTTACCAATCAAACATAATACATCATCGTATTAATATAATTTTACTTAACATTAAATATCGATTATACTTCTAAATAATAAAATCAATCAACATTTCCTGTATTTTATAAATATCAAATAACAATAAAAGTTTTTCAACTTTTTCAAAGTTATACACATTATAAAAATTATTTGATAAAAAAGAAAAACGGAGTTAAAACAAAACATGTCCAATATTTCTAACACATTTCTATCTTCTGTATTGGAACAAAAAAGACCAGTTTCGAATTTTCGTTTCAAATGTTCCAAAGGTGTATTTTCTTTTTAATGCTGTCAAACGAGTTCCATCCATATTTGCATCGAACCACCTCAATTAAGGGTCTAAAACAGCCGCTATGATTGGGTCTCGATCAGACAGAAGGTCGCGCTCAAACGAAAATTAATCTTCATTTAATTCCACTGTAATTCCGGGCGGCGTTAATTCTCGCCACGCCTGTGACCCCCCACCGAGGCTGATTGATTCCGAAAGTGGACGCTGGTTTCATTAACTGACGAATTAGCGCGACGAATTTGAAACGATCGATTTCGCTCGTTGAAGCGAGAACATCGAACCGATTCACACCGGCGAACAGCACGATCCAAACTCGTGGCCCAAGTCGAATATCACTTGAATTCTGCGAGGGACAATTAAAATTTGTAAAATCATTTTCTAATTATTTCTTTATATTTTTGATTTCACGAATCCTTCAAAAAGTAAATTATTGATTTTTAAAAACTTACTTTTTAGAATTTTTTTACATTAGGAATTTCGAATTTATATTTATTTAAATTGGTATTAATATCGTTTAATGAATATTTATTATTAATTTAATAGTTAAGTTTCAGTATACTTTTCTTCTGAAAGAAAAATTTCTATTATTTAAGTATGTACTTTTCTATAGGAATTAATTTTCTAAATTTAAAGGGTATTTTTTTTTTGTAATTGATTGACTATCCAAATTTCATTCGAATGTGTAAAAACTTTGAATCTACAAAGAATTTCTCATCGAATGTATAAAACAATTTTCCATATTTATCGCACTCTTATGTTATAAGATCAAAATAATCTATCAATTTTATCATTAAAAAAATGACACAAAAATTTAAAAATCTAAGGGAATACACATGATAGGTAAAGATATATAAATTACGAAGGACAGAATATTTGTTTCAATTTTATTTCAGCAATTGTAATTCATGAAACGTTAAATTTGCATAAATATTCGAAGTCTATTTATCGTATAAATGACTAAGCTTTATCTTAACGTTAGTAAACCCAGTTTTAAACACGGGGACAGCGGAGATCAGAGGATGTATTTGTATGGACGAGGATTTTCGAGAATTCTGTTGGTGTGGATACCATGCGGTGGCAAGAAGAACCGTCACAAGCTCATCGGTATTCTGAAAACGATCTCGATGCTACGATAAATCGCGGCGCATCCAGTCGTCCACAGTGCGATTTCAGAGCACGCGTGCAGTTTAAACTGAAGTATTGTTCGAGTTTTCTCGAACGAACATCGAAGGCATATTACGAAATCGAGCGGTCTGCACAATGAAAATTTATCAGTAACGTTGAAAGATTAAAATTCTTAACGCTCGATGAACAAAATTTTAGGATCTCTAAATAGGATAATTTTTACCATTCACAATTACACTCTATACATATGTAAGTAAATATCGAATTTAAGATCAAATTATCCATTTCTTAATTTGTTCATTTTATTTACATTAAGAAATGTAAAATTTATATTTATATTAAAATAAATCTCTTACTTTACATCAAGTGTAAAGAATGTTACAATTTAAATCGTTTCATTCAAAATTATTAATATGATAATATTAGAAAATGTTTTAGATAAAAATTGAATATTTATTACCTGATATAAATTTTTTCTGATCAAATGCAAAGTACATTTATTGACAACTTTGTCCTTGTACAAAAGTATTAAAATACTTATATAATTTTTTTAAATTTATTTACATCTACTTTTATAAAATTTCCATGCTGTGATATATGCATGAAAAAACGTTACATAGTCTTAGCTAAGAAAATTATGCCATTCACGACTCGTTCTTTTTCGAGAATCGACGTGTATATATATGTTTAGATCGTAAGAAGAATGATATAACTATACGTGCATGCTACACGGATTCCGCGTTCCAAAGATGGTATCAGCGCTGGCAAAGGGTTTCGAGGACTTCTCTTTCGGGTCACATCTCGAGTATCGTTCTCGATGTCGTGAGCATCAGTTAAAGCAACGCGCGAGCCTCGTTCTTTCGTTATCTGAGAGAACGTACTTCTCTCTGAAGAGAGAACGAGCGAAGAAAAACTGTTAAAAGAAGAGGCACCTCTTTGCCTGATCCGATGATGGTTAATTAATCGTGTAATTATGGCGCTGATCCTCCATTCTGAAGAAGGTTAATGAAGAAGATTCTTTTCCTCTTGTTACGATGACATTTTTTGCGTTTCGATTTTGCAAGCTGAAGCGAAGTATCGTTGGATGTGAAATGTTTTGCTTTTTATCGTTCGCGTATCGTTTGGTTAAACGAGTTGGTGATTTAAAGAGTTGATGGTACATGGAAAACTGATTTGAATTTGCCGCCATTTTGGATTTATATGCTTCGAAGATTTTTTTGGAAAAAGAAATATATTAATTATTAAATATATTCATTTTCATTGTGTCACTTAAACTAGGATGTTACGTTTCGATTTAAATCAATTATATTTAATAAATTTTGCAGTTTATATAAATTAACTGACAAATTGGTAAAAAATATTATATTGTCCATTCTGTATTTGAATCTATCATTATTGTATACGTTTTCTTATTTTATTCGTATTATTTTTTTTAAATAAATAAGGAATTGTTTTTAAAATCGTCACTAAATAAGTTATCTTTTTAATTAATTAGATAATAAAATAATGATAATGGCAACAATCAATGGAACAATATCTTGGAAATAATTTTATTTATTCATATTTCAAGAAGAAAAGAATTTTGAATTTCTAGGAATATATTCTTGAATGAAAATATTAGTTCAGACATGATGGTTAACGTTGCGATTACAACAAATTGGTACGTCAAAGTGAACAAGTTAGGGATCTGTTAAAGGACTCGCCAGAACTTGGTAAACTAACGAACTCTACGCGAATTAGAACTTGGAACTTCGTAATGTTTGAACTCGCTAAAGTATACGTACCTTTGAAGTCGATTCGATGTTCGACTCATTTAAAACTTCCTTCGTTAAAGAATGGCAATATCTACCTTCAATTTGTGACTCGTTGAATTTTATATTAAAGTCTATAAACTAAAATAAAATATCTAATTACAAATTTCAAATTTATCTTTAATTATTGAAACTGAATTTAACACATTTTCCAACATTCCCACAAAAACTCCAAATTTCTAAATATTAAGTTTAATTCTTTTTTTCTCAATTTCAATTTCGAGTCATAAATTTTTATTTTCAAAAAATTTTGAAGTACAAATATCAAATATCATCAAATTTGATTTGAATCTTTCATTTTCAAAATATAAATTTTTAATTATAGATATTTCGAATTTCGAGTATCAAATTTTTTTCTTAATTCTTTTGAACATTGGAATCTTTAAAATTTTAACACATTATATTTTTTTTCTTAAATAATTATGACATATATACATAAGTTTTTTGTTAAGATTTTTCGTTAAACATAATTTCTACGTTTTTGCAATGATGATAAAATGATATATTGTTTCTAGCAAAATAAGTATGACGATAATTTCTCTTGTTCCAATGGTTGAGATTGTCACTGTTAAAGAAGACAAAACCTCATTTTTCATATAATTAGATTATTCAGGAAACTAAATAAAAAAAGATAAATAAGTTTTAATTTAAAATGATGATATATTTTTAGAAAAATAACATATAATTATTCCTTTTTAACTTTATTAAATTAGTTTCTAAAAAGATTTTATGTTCAATTTCGTTTCGTTCATAATTGACGAATAACGCATTATATAATATGGATGATCAATCATATACTTATTCTACTGATAGTAAGTTTACAGTAGAGCCAATGAATCGAGTGATAAAACGAAAAATAAATAAAAACAAGTTTTTTGAAGCACGTTGATAGACAGAACCAACCATCTATTGATATTAAAATATTATTTTATATATTTCAATTGACAACTAATAATTTCTCTTTACACCGAATGATACTTCGCAGAAATAGTTTCTTTTTATTTCACAAACAATTAGAAAATTTAAGAAACATAATTAATAACGTTTACAATTATCAAGCATTATAACATGATCAATTTTAATTTAAATTAATTTCAATCCTGTCCCACATACGAATAGAAACAAATTAAAAGAACTTTTTATAAAATGAATAACATATATAACCACTTAAACAAAAACAGTAAAAAGTTATTACATGAAGCGAAATGTTCACCATTTTTCACTGCTGAATGTAATTCTCTTATTAAAAAAAAGAAAAAAAAATATCTAAAAAAAAAATCCACTTAAAATTCTCCCCATATTCGCAAAAACGACCGATTCATACCAATCCTCAAGGAAATACCACGAACCAATCGAAACGAAATTACAAGATAACGTGAAATTCATCGAGGAACAAGGTACCCATCCGTTCCCGCCATGCACACGTTTATCATTATTTCCTCGGCATTTTGATCCCCCTAGGGCGATATCCCGTGCCAAAAGCATTCCGTTCGATTACATCCCTCCTTTTGCCTCATCAAATACGTAATCCAGCCGATCGACGTATATAATCGCGGCTCGTTTGTAGCCAGAATGTATCGAGAAGTACAGAGCGAGTTTAATTTAAGACTCGATCGTGGCCATCCCCGATGAAATTCGTTTAATTCGCGCACCGCCAACGATTATATCCTCTCTCCGGCTCGAACCTATCATCGTCCATCGTTCGAGAAGTCGTGATAAAACGACGGTCAGATATCGATCCGCGACCGAATACCCTTTCGAGACAATCCTCGTTTGCTCTTTTTTTTTTCACAATCCTTTCCGCCTCCCCCCTCTTTGATCGTTAACGATGCTTCGAGTCTTGAAATCGATAACTTCCGGTTCTTTAGAATTGTAAAAAGAGAGTACGTATACATTGTTGTTTTTTAAGATGGATCGAAAATTATTCGTAATCGATAGTAATGTCGATATGAAATCAACCCTTAAGTTTTTATCAATATTACACATTTTATCACGTTTCGTATAAGTTTCGTTTGCAAAATATTTTTTGCAGCGATAAAACATTAAAATCCGAATATTTTATAAAATTTTCTTATCATTATATTCGAAACGATCAAAATAATACATAAAAAATTGATTTCACCCTCTCGAAATTATATCCTATATTTTCTATGATACAATTAACAATTTATATTCACGTGTTTCACGCGAAACAAAATTAGCATAAGATAATAACCGTATATAAAGCATCTTCCACGACTCTCTTTTCACGAAAAATCTTTCTCCCCCAAAGCGAACAGAATCCTGGCGCGCGCGCGTAAAATCACGACACATTAATTTAATCCGATTAGAGGTAGCTCGCGTGACAAAATTCTTCCTCCCCTCGTCTTCGACTATACTATATAAACCGAATCACGTTGATAGCAGGTCGCCAAAAATGGAGGGAGGCGGAGGGATTCGATTACAAAGCCTTCGAGATCTCTCTCTCTCTCTTCTCGCCGTGAGCGTGGCCTCAGCTCGTTAAAGATTAACGTCGTCGGCCTGGAATAGCGTTCGTGGTTCCAAGAGTCGGAACAGGGGGCGGCTAATGTAACAAAGGAAATCCGGGCGACGAGGGATGAAACCTAATTACGCGATTCTCTTTAGAACGACCGTCCTCTTACAGCTCGGTTTTTTCGCGACCGCGTAACGACTTGCCCTGGGTTTACCGGTAAATGTTGCATTCTTCCATCTTTCGCTTTTTCCAAAATTGAGATACAATACGCGAAATCAAGATGCACATGAATGAATTCCTTATGAGAGGCTTTCGTTTGAAGCCTCGTTTTCGAGAAGATGAACTTTGAAAATTTCTTTAAGCGCGCCTTTTTGACGTAACTTTAGTATTTTGAAAATATTACGAATTGAAATTGCAAGTATAATATTCTGGTTATAAGCTTGATCTCTGATCGGCGGAAAAATATTGTTTTTTCATACTTTTCATGTAAGCATCAGAGAAATTAATATTCTTGTTACAAATTCATCAGAGTGTACGTAATATTTGTATTTCTTTAAACTAAATCTAAAATAAGTATAGATTACTTATTTAGAATTATAAATAACAATTCATCAATCTATAACAATATTACATAACAAATAACATCATTGATTAATCTGTATCAATGTTTTCCAACCAAACAGGAAAGATTGTCAAAAAGATTCCAGATATATAAATAAATATTATTAAAATATTATTAAAATTTAGTACACAAAAATATAAAAATATTCATTACTTTGTGATAATTATAAACAATTCCATAAGAAATAAATAACAAATGAACAATACGATTAAAAATCGTTGTTACAAATTTTTCAATCTATCTAACTTTCATGATATACATATATATATATATATCGCCGTAAAACTATGCATCCGTCCTAAACACGACGAAATCATCTTCACCAACGAGTGAATAATCCCCGACGAAACATTTCCTCCCATCCAACCCTTCTCGAAATTATATTCACATTCCTTCTCGAAACATTCCGTCCGCAATGAATTTCCTTCGTTCCTTCGACGCTTCGACGCTTCGCCACCTTACGTCGCCGTGTATCCCCGATACACGAATATACGTGTGTGCACGTGTGCCGGGGACGGGGGTGTATAGGCAGGAATGACGGCACCAGTAATGGAAACAGAATGGGATAATTCCGCGAACCGCGGACGGACGCGGTAATTGCGAATAATTGCATTGTCTTCGAGTCGTTCGCTCGAGTCTCTCCTTCTCTCCACCCCTCTCGTCCCTCTATCCGCGCTGCGTTAGTCCGTTCCTCCCCCTCTCCCTTTTGAATTGCTTCGGTACGAATTGAGAGTCGACTGGTGGAAACTCTCATACCGATTAGGAGATCCTTCTCTCTCTCTCTCTCCACCCTCTTTCTGGCGTCCGGTCCGGTTATCGGGAGGGGAGGAGAGAGGAGGGGGAGTCCGGTTCCACCAGCCGTGCAACAGAATTACGCTCGAACCAGAGAGGACACGTGGCTGCCTTCTGAATCTAATCTCATCGGGTGTAATTAATTTTTGCAGACGGAGATTGCACGAGGATTCCGGATGAGCGAGTTCGGACGATTGTTTCTGAGGAAAAGGGGGGAGGCGTGTTTGAGATCAAAAGGGGAGGATTTAAGAAGCGTTTCGAGGGAGATTGGGATATGAGAGTTATTGTTGAGGTGTTGGGAAAAGTTTTAATTTTAATATTATATATTGGGGCGTATACTGTTACAAGATATAAAGTATAAGTGTATAAAAATAAAAGTTAATTTTAGAAATAAGAAATAAAAAATAAATATTTTATTTATATTAGAATTCGAATGTAGTAAATAATGGTTGTCTATGATTTAGTTGTTAAATATTCCTCAAGTAGTATCACAAATCATTGTGTTGTCAGGTCTCGTAAGAATTAGAAGAAGCTTTTTCTTAACGAGATTTGGTGAATTTCAAATGGGAATTTTTTTGCGACAGATGTTTTATGAAAGAGGAATAGAAATTTTGATAAATTAAAATAGAAGGCATCAATAATTTTTATAATTCGTATAATATTGTTGCCTTTTTTATATAATAAAAAATAAGGAATGAAAAAAATAATAAAGCGATTCTCTTCCATTTTTCTTTGTCACAGAGAATAATAAAATCTAACATGTGACATATAGCAATAGTTTGTTAATAAAAATAACATTTTGCCCAGAGTACTTTTGTTGTAAAATGAATAAAATAAATAAAAAATCATATTGAAACATTTCCATTGTTCTATATGATGCTCATTAAGTTATTTCTCTATCTTTGAATTTTAAGTTATAAATTTACAATAATTATTTTTCATACAAGATATTTTATTTTTAGAAATTCTTTCGAAAAATTTCCCTCAGTGATTTTTCAAATCCTACTTATTATCCTACTATCCTACTTAATTAGAGAGATACATATAAGTATATATGATAAAATATACATATTATTGATATTATTTTTCAAATTTTCATATTCAACTATTTTAATTACATTTTCAAATAAAATTTTAATACTTTAAGAAAATATAATATATTCTAAATTGTTAAATTATTTATTAGATAAATCGAAATTTCCAGAAACCGCCTAAATAAAAATTTTAAGAAATATTCCATCCATTATACAATCAAATCTTTGATAATGAATCGCATTCTCTTGGAAAATTCACCATCTCATGGTATGAGGATGGCTCGACATAACATAAACGTTAATAATTACGCGGATACGAGTTAGCTCCTCTGTGTGTCGCGCAACAGCCGCGTCGTTGTTGCTTTATCTCCGTATTTTACGTCGACTTCGCAACGAGTGCTCTTCACGACAAGAGCCGACACGTCGATGGAGCTTGAGCCCGGTGTTGATATAACTAGCGGAACGAGAGCAGGAACGAAAGGAAAAGTGAGGCATTAAAAAGTGGAACAAGCATCGCATCGAGCTAATTACCATTCTTTTCTCTTTCTGTTGTTTCTGTTTACGGGTTAATTAGGAGTCTTTTGGATAAAACGATGACTCGTGCTCGAAGCGATTTCTAGGATGGGGAAGATGATTCCTCGATTTGGTGGTTTTAAAATAGCGTTCAATCTTTTTTTGAAACACGATCTTCTTTTTATTATAGATTAAATAACTCGTGATTTTCTTCCTTTTTTCTCATAGTCATATAAAAATTTTAATAAGTGTGCGTAACAAATGTGTATATCAATCCAAATAGAGATAACTTAATATCTAGTCGAAATTAAACACAGATATGAAAAGATGTATTGGAAGAGGTAGAATATTATGATGTAAAAAGAAAAAAAAAGTATAACAATTTTTCAAGAATCATTTTAAAGATCACGATTTACATGTTGAGAATTTATATTTTATGTAATGGATTCATTTTATACAGTCTACAGATATTATTATTTATTTACTTTACAACAATGGAAATTTATTTTTCTTTTTTTAAATTATTTAATTTGTTAAAGTTATTAGTCAAATTTTTATTATTTTCACTGTTTAAAATTAAAAATTGAAAGATGTTATGAAAAAGTTTGAAAGAATTTTATGAATTTCAGTATAATGATGTTACAATTTATTCTTTCATTATAATTATCTTTCAAACTATTTATTGGGTTGTATAATTTTTGGATAATTTTTCTTCTTGCATTCACTCTTTATATTTCAATCTGTTTTTTTTTTTAAGACGGCTTCTTAAAAGTATCTCTCCACACGTGTCTCTCAGTTTTCTTTTTCACATCTTCAAAAGTGACAAGACAAACGATCATGTTGGAAAGAATTGTCTTCTGTTTCTGCTTCTTCAAACACGAAGCTATTCAACTGTGAATTATTCGCGTGATTCGATTTTAATATGTATAATAAACATTGAATATAATTTATAACATTTAGAATAGTTAAATAATATCAGAATTACACGTTAGATAAATTTTCTGAAATTTATCATCTATCTTTTATTTTCAAATATTCCAAATATTAAAATACTTCACAAATATCGAAACATTTTTTAAATAGAATTTAAAGAAATAATTTAAATAAATACACTTTGCAAATAATTATCGATACAATAAAAAATATTTTACCATCTCAATGTGCAAAATCAAAAATAAATTTTAAAGAAATACGCACATCTTCTACAATGCTATTACCCAGAGTAAACATAACACGTATTTTTATCGATATTCTCGAAAAATATCAAGTTGGCATCGTTCTCAAAAAAAAAAAAAAAAAAGAGAGAAAAGAAAATTCGCGGGAAAAGTTTGACTTTTATGCGACGGAAACAAATTATGCTGAAAACAGGGAGGGGGGAGGGGGTTCAACGTTAATTTCCGGCCTTGGCGTTTCATGGTTCTCGAATTTCCTTGATAAATAATGCTCCGGGGTTCGCTGAAAGTTTATGATTGGTACGAGCACGTTTCAAACTTTACGCCGACTCCGCCTCGTGTTTTTCGTTTCCTCACAAAGCTATGAATATTTAAACTTTTATAATTACTGGTTTTATTTGCGCCGGCTTGACTCGTTCGTTCATTCCTATTTCTAGACACGTTAGAAATTCGAGATGAGAAAAAATACTTTCACTTTGGCAACTGGCAATTTAACTACTGCGGTCGAATGTACAAACAAGTTTAAAAAATTGTCGATTACAAGTGAGATTGGCTAATTTTCAATTAGACACGATAAGATATTATTAGAGATACGGAATAAAATTAATCGAATAGTTTGTTTATATATAATCGAATAAGAAGAACTAAACTCGTGATTATTGAACAATAAGAGAAAATTTTATAAAGTTTTTCCAAGTTTTCCATTTTTCCCCAAATAAACCAATTTAAATATATACATTCAATTAATTATTCAAACAATATTTAATATCTAACATTGCGTCAAACGAAACAATGCACATAATTAATCATCAATTATGCCATCCTGAACCAACTGACCTCGTTTCAAGTCACACGAGAGTCGTTCATCATTCTGAAACTTCGAACCTCCGATTAAAAAGAAAGAAAGAACCAATCCACTTGCAAAAAAACAAAGCAACTTCGCCAAGGATAACGTGACAAGAAGGCTCAGGAAGCAATCCGTGGAGAAAGAGATATCTCGATCCAACGAGACATCGCTGATTCATCGTCGAGGGAGGGGGGAGGAAAGAGGGATGGCGGCGGCTCGAGGTATAACCGGAGAGGTAAACACGACCTCGGCGAACATTATCGGTCCACGGTGACAAATCCAGCTCTTGGTGTAAGACGGAAGAGACAGAAGCAGGCCGAACTCGGTCGTGCTTAAGGGGGCACACACAGGAGCCAACTCTTCCCCTGTGGGTGGTGGTGGTGTGCTCGGGACACGAGACACCACGAGGGGATATTCCTCCGTGGGTGCAGTACAACCAGCGCATAAATTCCTCGAACACATGGCGTCTGAGCTTATGAACAATAACCACGGCTGGTTTCCTCCACCTCTGCCGTGGCTGTCGACGTTGATGCCAGAGGCACGTTAGCCGACCTCCTAGCCGGTAATTACGCCAGACCCATAAACATTCGGCTCACGGTTCAATCTCGCCCGGAAGACAAGGGACACAAGTGCCAGGCGTGGCTTCCTGCCACATGTCTCCCCCGCCTTGGGAGATCATCTGCATAACGTTTTCTGCATCGGAGGCCTCGGCCTGGATTTGAACCGGCTTATTATTATGGGCCCCGTTGCATAAAACTACGATCTCTGAGGGGAAGAGAGATTTTGCTGAATTTATTTGTTTATTTTTTTTTTTCGTTCGGTATTTTTGACAAAATGTAGGAACTAGTGGAGAGAGTGAGAGAACACTCTGGAGGAGAAGAAAAAAAATTTTGCATCAGTGATAGATTTTGAAAAAAAATTACGAGGATCAAATATACTTTCAAACTCTCCTCTTGAACAGAGGACTGGTGAGTTTTTTAATGGAAAAAAAAGTTTACTCGATTTTAAACCGAAGCTGATAGCTTTTGTGAAGTATTTAACATTTTTGATGCTTATTTATTTTGACACCGATTCGAAGACATTCTTCAAATTATAATCTTTTAATATTGAGTTTTAACATCGAATCATTTTCTATATTTTGATTTTAGAAATTGAAATTAAATTTTTATATTGTATTTCATTCTATACGATATTTAAATACAACAAATTAATGCAGTGAAAATATTTATATATTTGATTTTATCCTACGATTTTAACATACAAACATTTTCCAATGGAAACGGAAGTACATAAACAGAATAATACACCATGTAATGCGCTATAATTAAGATTTATAGTGTTTTATTTTTTATAAACATTTAGCACGTTAAACAACTACATCTCACAGTGGAGATTTTGCAACATCCATATAGTTTCCCATTCACCACACATGTTTGAATTTATAGCCTCGTAAATTGCTTTCAGAATCGTGGTGTTATGGTGCAAGATAAAATGTATTGAAAAATGGTTATTGTAAAGAAAACTGGTGCAACCGATCGGACATGTGTGAGGAAATAGTGTAATATTTATTTATTATACAAAAATAGCGTGACGCAAAATATGATATAAATGAAAAATTCTTCAATACGATATATATTTTAAACTTATTTTACACGAAAAATATTCTCTGAAGAAATCAAAGAGATTTTCGATATTATTCAATATACTAATACAAATTTTCACCTCGCATCGACAGTCTAAATTAACTTTTTACAGCATATAACAAAATAACGAGAAGGAACTCATGATGATTTAAAAAATAATTATTCCGTTATAATCATACATTAATCGAGTAAGTAAAAATACATTCACTTTTTCATCAGTCGATAAAATTTAAAGTTCAAATTTCACGAAACACTACTTTTGACAAACTTTCCCCGTGTCTCGTTGTCACGAAACGTTGAATAATCCAATTAATCCATCAAAATTCCAAGTTTACATATTACGACGTCAATTACCAAATAAACTAATTACCCCTATATCTAATCAACCCATCTCGATATAAATTCAAATTCAGTTTAACCAAATTCCACCTGCAATCCAAATTACCAAACCACATCCGTACAAATCATCCGAAGGCGAAAAGCCATCAGTTAGAGAGGCGGGGGCCAAGAGAAGAGGGGAGAGAGGGGCCATGAATCAAGCCACGATGGCGGAGATACGCAAAGCTCGATCCTCGGCTTTCCTTAGCTCGCGAAATCGCGTTACGTCTACGATAATAAATACGGGGGGGGGGGCGGAGGGGGGAGAGAGTCATAAATATTCGGTCCACGATTTAATCTTGCCGACGAGGCACGAGTGCCAAACGTGGCCCCCTCTCCCCGTGGGTACCAGATGTCCCTTATTTGACCGAGCACCGGGGATCATCTGCATAATGTTCCAGGCAGAAGTAAACGATCCTGAGATTAGGTCACGAGTTCTCTCTCGAAGCCACCGCCGCTTCCCCTCTAATGGCCCGCCACGTCACGTGCACCGTGTTCTTTAAATTACCGATTGTGGATCCCTCGCGATGGGATCTATATAAAAAAAAGTAGCGAGTCCCATAAATTTTCCACTCGATTCGATTGAATTTTCTTCCGCTATTACTGTAAATTTTCGAAGGAAATTTTTTTCTTTTTTTTCTTTTTTTTTAAGAATATCAATTTTATTCTCAACCCTTTCAACCCTTTCAATTTCATCGGGGATGAGTGCTCTAACTCTCGTCAAATATTTTCTTTATGAAACGAGATAAATTAAAGAATAACTGTTAGGGATAAGGAAGAATGTTTTATGAAAATGTTTTGTTATTAATAATCGAATATGATATTAATTTGATTTAATTTCATTTTATTCCATTGTAATTTTGATTCTTTGGGGGCAAAGATTCTTTGATAACTTTATCCAATATGTAATTTTAGTAATTTCGGATATTCCACAATTTTTTATTTTTCTTAAGAATTAATATCGTTGTTAAAGAAGAGATTTCAAGTTAAAAGCAAATTATAAGAATTGATTACTTATGTAATCTTATGATTTTTGTAAAATATAAATCTCGTCCAAAAGAAGTTAAACAATATATATATATTTATCATAAAATTGATTAATGAATAACAGTCTCTTTTCAATAGTAAAAAGATCATTATCTTTTAAACCCAAGCTCAACCTACTTGCTTAATATTCAAAATTTGAATACAATAAAGAAAAGAAGAATAACTTCACAAAAAAAAAACTTTTATAAATTATTCAATTAAGTTCCCTCAAGTTCTTTCCTTGCATTCTAAGAATTAAAAGATCACCGCTATTTTTCTTCTCCTAATATACTAAACACTGAACCCTCGCATCATTCCAACCCCGAACCCTCAAACCCAACTGACTCACCCTTTCAACTAATATCCAAAACATCCACAGCGACGTTGCACGGGCAGAGGGTCCACTTATTTCCGCCAACCATTATACCCGCCAAAATAAAAATCGCCCTCTCCACCCTCTTTCACAAGTTCGCCTTGCACAAGTTTGTCCACCGAGGTCAGGTAACCACGGCCTTAAACCGGCCAACATGCAGTAGCTCGTTAACTCGGCATCGTCGTTGAACCCCCTCCCTCCCCCTCCACCCTTTCCTCACTGAAACCACGTCGCAGCCAGGGAAGATCCAGCCAACCCGGGACGATCCGCATTTCGCATGCAATTGTGGACGCGTTACGCCGTTTTAACGCGAGGAGGTCGACGACCAGCCCGGAAGAGAGGATCGCTCAATTTAACGAGCCTTCGTCCTTGCGAATGGACGGCCGGCTGAAAGGGCCCCAACCTCTTTATCTCGAGCTCGAGTTTAACGTCTCTAGGTAAACTGAACGACGTGTCTAATTACGCGCTGCAAAAGCCACCCTCGACGCGTAGTCAACCCCCAACGGTAACCTTGTTCTTTCGTTGATGTGTATGTCATGAAAGTCTTTATGCGTTGAGGGTATCATGAGGGTATTCGTGTAAAAATCGAGAAGAGAGAGTTGGAGATTTATTTGTAATTAGAAGAATAAGTGAATTCTTTGTTTCTTGTAATTCCAATGTGAATTATGGAATTTGTAACGATACGAATTTTATAGGAAGAAAATTTATTATAATATTACCTCATTTGGAATATTGGATAAACATTATAATCTTCGATTATTCTGATGAAAAAAGTAGAAAGATAATGATAAAAATGACTTGTATGTCAGTAATTTTCACAATTATCAATCGCGTAATTTTATCTTTTTCACTCGTTATCATCTCGCAATCCCTATATAATGAAATATCGATTCGACGAACGAATTCGTGTTTCTAGATTTTCGATTTCACAAATTCCAATTAAACATTTTCCAAGAATCAAAATACCTTTCTAAAAAAAAAAAAAAAAGATACATCGACCTACATTTTCTCATCCCAACGAAATTTACCGCTCGACGTATCGTGTATCGTGCTATTTACAAAGCGAGCGAAATTTCGTTACGGCAAAAATTTGATTATTCGCTGTAATTTCCAAGCGTATCGCGACGACATCGAATCAACGGCGAGTTGGGTAAAACGCGTGTTTAAAAAAGAGAAAAAAAATTGGAAAAAAAATAACGGATTCGTTCTCGCTGACGTGTTCGAATAATGCGAAACGTGTATGACGTGGAATATAAAATGGGTCGCTGCTCTTGAATCTTTTCCCGGGGCAGCGCGTAGGGGGATTTATAGGAGCCTATTTTGACAAGGGGAAATCTCACGCACAAAAGAGGCGCCTCGCGAAATATTTGATATATACGCCGAAAATACGCGTGCACATCAGGCTATGGGAAAAAATGTAATTTCGCAGAAAGCTTCCTTCGTCCGCCGACCCTTTGAGCACATTCGTTGAGCAGCACGCTCACTACGATGACTTCGTATGAACGCGACAGTGACGACAATTTTCGGATATTAACACGAATTTTTGAATATTTCTCTTTGTGATAAAATATTGCGAATAACGATGATATTTTATTTAATTCTTGATCTGGACGTTAATTTTTGGACCTAAAATTTTTGCTATCAAAAAGAAGGATAGGCTATGTATAACTTGTTTTTGTATTTTTATTTTAATTCAAACTTTAATATATGTATATATAATATATAAAATAAAAATAATCTTAAGCTCAAGTGTATTTCTTCCTTTCTATTATAATTTCTTATTCACCCATCTTCCTGGTTCGCGTTTAAACAATCATTTGTACTTCAAATAAAAACATCGCGCGGAAAAATATTTAATCACCATGTTGGACCAAAGATTTCATCCTATTCTGATCATATAGAAAGTACAGTTCGATAGTTGTTCACGAAATACCAAAAATACCAAAAAAAAAAAAAAAAAGGAATAAGCGATTGATTGATCGAAACGACATAGGAGATTCGATCGATATTCGAAACAACTAGCAATGAATAGCGACAGGAAGCTAGGCGATAACTTGCTAATGAGGAGCATATATCACTTTTCCGATATTGCAACGAACGCACAATGCCGGTGTTGAATGGTTCGAATTGCAATGTGGAAATGCTGAATCGTCCCCGCGAAGCAATGTACTGTGAACCGCCCTGTAAATCACAACATAGTCTTGGCAAGGAAGTTAGTTGTCGAGCTAGCGCGTTTGACGGATAATGGAAAACATTAATCTCGGCGAGAAATATTTGTCGCACTTCGTCCGCCTTTCCAACGCGGAAACTCGCGTGTTTCGTATTATTGAGCCGATTACACGATCGCCATTCGTATAAAAAGTCAAATACTTGTATTTCATATTTTTATATTAATATTTTATATTAATAGTCGTAAAGGATTTATATAAATATAATGCACAGAGTAAGTCTCGTAAGTCTTGACGATTTTAAATAACTCGGGAATTATTGATTTTATGAAATAATGAATTTGGGGAATAAGTTATATGGTCTGATATAAAGTGTTATTAATCTTTTTTTAATTATACATATTTTATTTCAATTCAAATTTTGTAAAAGTTAAAGCAGCAGAATGTTCTCAGAGATAACAAATAATACCGTTATTTGATTTTTTATTAACGGAATCGAAGCAAAAAACTGTTAATAAGGGATTTATTTCCATCCCTCTTTACCCTTTTCCTCCGTCACTTTTGGTCTGTCACTGAATCTAATTAATCGTGCAAATTCAATTTATTCTTAGCATCTTTTCTTTTGATTATCTTTCTTCATTTCTGAATAGTACATTTAATGACTTTAACATTCTGTTCAGCTGAAAATTTTTTAAACATTATTTTAGTCGATTTTATGATTCGTTATACCTTTATCCTCTTTCTTGGTTTCTTATTTATTGTTAGTTCGACTGTTGCCTGCAGATGCAAAGGTTACTTGGAATGTTCTTTAGATATAATTCTATTTATCTCAGGCGCATTTAAGAGAGTGCTCCCTTGTACTAGATAGACTTTGTGGATTTCTTTCTCTTGTTCTTGAAATGATATTGTACATATATCTTTGATAAAAAGAATTTGATTTGTAGAAATATCGAGGATAAATACATTTTCCCTTTAATCAGCAAGAAACTTTTTATTCATTTACAAGTTTAAAATTAATTTAGTTGATATTATTAAAAATTTTATTTAAAAAAGAACTAAATGTTTAGAAATTCTCAAATTTTCGATTCAAGAAAATCATCAATTTTTCAATTCTTCCAATTATAGATTTTCAAAAATCTTTTACTAAAGAGACGAAAAGAAAAAAGATAAGAAGATCAGAATTAGCATTTCATATGTTTTTTCCTCCTTCACGAAATATACTAAAAAAGAATTCCTATATCTAACTATATTTAATTATCGACAATTATCATACAATTCTTTTTCTGAAAACCACTTCAATTAATGTCCACCTAGCCTATTTACACAGAAATTCCAATATAATTCTAACATATATATACATACACACATACATATGATCCAAATTCTCTCGTACTATTACCTTCGATCTAACCAACACACGTTCGTATCGGTGATTATCATACGAGCGCGTTGTCGATACGAAAATTGTGCGCTGATTATCTCAAACGAGCGATCCACCGCGCTCAGTTTCGCGCTTTCAGCTTTCTAACTCGGGGCCTGCGATCATTATCGGCCTCATCGTGATTGCCACACAGCTTGTTTCGCTTTGTTGTTACCGTGGCCCGCGTAACTATTTGCTATCCCACGTTATTGCAATCGTTATCGTTATCGGCCCACGGATGATTTTGTTTCCCGATCGGATCGACATTCGCGTTTTTCGGGGAGATCGAGATAAAACCGCGTGTCCCACGAACCGACGCGACGAATGATGGATGCACGGCTAATCGAATCGGATTTATGATGGCGGATTTTGAAGTATCCCGCAACGATCAGGTACATTGGTTATTTGGTCGATGTTGGTGGATGGATTAGAGATAGTAATAGGTACAGGTGTTCGGATTAGTCCATTAGATTTTTTTTACGACGATGGTGAATCGAACGAATGGTTTTTGATGGAAGGAAATAGGATTTGGAGGATAGAATAGTTGTTGAACATTTCGTTTGTTTAATCGATTCGTTGTATTGCCAACGAGCGGTGATTGTTTCTCTGTTGTTCAGATAGTTAAGAGTACATTAGAGTACTCGAAGGATAAGACGAATGTGGATCTGTTTGTAGAAAATAAGACATACATATAAAACGCATAAGTGTATATAATTATGTGATTATAAAAATTTTTCATTTACTTACGATATGACAATTTTGGAATTGCCATTAATATTATATTTCTGATCTGAAAAATAATTTCACGGAACTGTACAAAAATTTAATCGATTAAATCATTTTTATTAAGGAATGTATCGTCAGGAGTATATATCTCCACTCTTCGTAATAAGAATATTAAATTGGGAATTAAATCGAGCAAGTGAAAGCAGAATGATATGCCTCACCAATATTTTTAAATTCTAACAATCAGAAATATAAGAATATTTAATTACTGCATTTGAATCACTACAAATTTCGACGGATTAAAAGCGAGACAAAATACGAAACAAAAGATCGCGTGCACATATAACGATGAGAATTAAAAATTAAATTAAATTTCAATTCGAGATAATTATTGATGGAGAGGAAAAATCCAGAATGGAACCGAGTTGGAAAATTAAAAGAATTACTTAAGAACGAATAGATTTATACAAAATTTTCTACGGAACGGATAGATTCTGAACCATATGTTTCCTTGCGAATCAACCATTCACGCGTGCACACACGTGAACTTATAGACGTCGGTGCAATTCCAGTCGACAGTTTAACGATTGCGAGTAGTAATTCGGGGCGGGCAGCGCGGTTTTTCCCCGGCTGACGAGTCGTAAATCCGACGAGATAGCGTCGGCCACCATCGCCGCCACGAGCAGAGAGAGGCATAATTCCGCGCGCGTACGCCACGAGTAATTCACCGCCTGTATCTATACGACGTGGACGATACGACGTGGACGATACGCGTCGCGCACGCGTCTTTATTAGGGCTCTTTGTTCGAATTTTTACGATTCCACCGGCTCGCCATTTTGAAACGACCACCGCTCGAGATTTGTTACGAGAGTTTCTCGCATATCGCGCCTTAGAATTTTCCATATCGAAAATTATTCGATTGAAAATTAGATATGACCATTATATTGGCAAATTAAGTGAAAGAGTCGATCGATTGATGAATGAATGTGGAAATTTCATAGTTTTTTAAAAGTTAAACAGTTCATGTTAAAAATAGTTTAAAAATAAATACAAATTAGTTTTATATTTTATCGAGAACCTTTCTACAATTATACACAGTTGATAATTTGAATATTTTGAATGATTCTACATTTATCGATTGTAATTAATTTTTTAAGAAGAAAATAAAGCGTATTTACGTTTACAAATCTCATATGTAAAAAGCTGAAAAGCTTCGCTCGTTAGAAAAGTAGAAAAGGGAAAAGTGCAAGCAGAGCGATATCGAACTGCACCACCAATTACCCGATACTCCATTCTCGGGCGACAGGTATCTGTCAATTATTCCGATTGATTCTGACGTAACGCCGCCAAAATTTAACCAAACCCCCGAAAATCGAGGGGACGATCGGGTAATTGGACAAAACGGTGACCGAACGGCAAACAAAGCCCGGCCGGTCGTCGTCATCCTCGCTTCCGTAATCCGCGTGGAACAAGAAGGGAGGACAAGTTCTGATCCGCGTGTCAGAAATTCGCGACAAGCGCGAGATCCGTTGAATTTGGAACTGAGATTCCATTTGGTTCGTTTCCCATTCTGGCTTAATGGCAATCATAACTTGGCGGATGACGTGGGAGCGCGATGGGGCCTCTTGCCATCGAGCTCCACTACTGGAACAGGGAATAACGGAAGCATAATTCGGACGCAAGGCGTGTTATTCGTCGGTATAAAGGCACGATCTGTTGGTATCGGATTTATGACGAACTCTATCGCTGGCTTTGTGCTAACGATTTGATTTGATTTGATTTATAAGCGTTTACAAGCGTGTCTTCTAGGTTTGTAGCGGGATTTATTGTCGCTTATATGTACATAGTATACATGTTAATGGAATTTAATGTAAATGTACGTATGGATTAGTATATACGTAAGTAGTTTATACGTATGAATAGATATATGGATAATATGTCTTAAATGTAATTCTTTTTTTTACGAGAAGCATATTTGTCTTTGATATGATTCAAAATATAATCAATCTTTTATAATAGCGCGAAAACATAGTTTTGTAGGGCACAGTGGAACAATTTTTTTATATAAGGTGGTTTGATAAATTTGTTGGACAATTTCATATGGCATTTATATTGAATGTTTATATCATGATGTTGTTGTTGATTTCTGTACAACAGAAATATATTATTATTTAATAATAAAAAAGAAAGAAAGAAACGTTATCGATAACAATTACATTAATCATTAGAATAAGAAAATATTAATATAACAATCATTTACAACATTAATTTATTAATATCTCTCTTTGAAACATTAATTATTAATTAAGATAAGTAATTATGATTTTGATTAATTCAATTGATCTCATTGTAATTCTAAAAAATGTAATAAAAAAGGATGAAATATAAAATGTAATCGAATTAAAAATTTTTTCCACTTTGATTAAATATTTTATTGGGAATATTAAGAATTCGAAATGATCCTAATTCGATAAGATTGTATTAATTTCTTCCTTCACCTCTCTTGAATTTACTAAAAATGTAAAAAAAAAAAAATATCAAGAATAATTTTAATTATCGATAACAAAAATATTCAAATTCTCTTTTCAAAATAAAAAAAAAAGTGCACAAGACATCAAAAAATTTAAACAATTCCAGTTTCCAATGGCACGTAACGATACACGACTTTCGCAAAAATTATCGTATATTACACCAGGGAAATTCTTTAAAACTCGCGGGTTTGTGTCCACGACACGGTTAAATCATTTGCCGAGTGACACGAGCGATGTATCCGTCTGCACGTCCATCTATCCGCGTCCCCATTCCTCGTCTCGCTCATTTGCTATCGGCTCGATACGCGGTTGTTCATGCCTGCCTACTATTCCACGTGTCGAATGAACGTTGCAAAATCGCATCCGCGAACGTTGCACCGTTGCCGTGAGTTTGATTAATTCCCGGGAGCCGAGGCCAGCTCCCTCTCCCCTCCCGACCCCGATAAGGAATATATATGGTGGATCTCGAAAATCGTTTACGGTATTTCGTAAGAAATATCGTTGCCGTTGATAAATGGCCTTTCAGATTCGGTTACAGTTATCGAGGAGGAGGTTCTGCGGTTCTTAAAGGAAAATCTCCTCGCAGAGAGATGTTTCCGGTCATTGTTTTTCTGCGGATCTTTCGACAGTTACTCGGGATCGTGAGAACGCTCGAGTGGAGATAATATTTGATGTATTATCGATGGATATCTGATGCACGGAAGTGGTTGCGTGGATTTTTTAAAGAATTTTCCATACATGGTTGAAATTGTTTCAACACGCTTCGGAAAAGATTTAATTCGAAATTAATAGATGAAATTTTGAATCATTTAATTTATCAGTGCGTATAGATTATATTTTTTATATTTGAATTAATTCAATTATTGATAAAGAAAATATGAAGTTGAATAATGAATCTTTGAAAGTGATTTATTAAATATAAACGTGATTTATTAAATAGAATAGAATTTGATTTCCTATTAATTAAAATAAGAAAATAATTGTAGTATATTGTCTTTTCTACGTTCAACTATTATTTATCCAATAGTTTAATTTTTAATCTGTAGTTACATAGAAAAAGATAACAATATGAAGTAATAGAATTCACTTAGATATATCTACTTTTTATAAACGATCTGGTTATCTTCAAGAAAAATGATGAAAAGTTTGCATACCGTGTACTTATAGATATTCAAAGAGTCAAAATAATAATAATATTAAATTTAATATTGAATGTCGTACATCTATAAGAATCGAATGTTACCCTCTAATTAAAACTTCCACGATGGAAAAAATATATACTTCAATTTTCAAAATAAAAGGAAAATTTCTTAACTCTCGGATATAAAACGTATATTGAATTCAAATAAAAATTGATGCATTAGTTTAGAAAAAAAGAAAAATAGACTTTCTTTCCTACATTTATCCCATTACGTACAATATAATCAAGAAACTCAAGAAAAAAGTAAACAGTGTCGTTCAGTGGGTCAACGTGAGATTCAAGATGCGCTATTTACCTGCAATGAGAACCGATACAGATAATCCGGGGGATACTGTTGCGGATACTGATGATGCGCGTGATGCTGATAAGGCTGCTGACTGTACCGTTGCCCCTGCTGTGGATGAAACTGTTGGTGTTGCTGGTGTTGGTATTGCTGCTCCAGATGCGTCCGATGTTGATGCTGATGCTGATGTTGATGCTGGTGCTGTTGCTGCTGATGACGATGATGATGATGATGATGATGCTGCTGCTGCTGGTGATACCATCCATGATTATAACCATCCATATCACAACGAAGTCACGTTCCACGGCCACGGACGTATCCTCAGTTCGAGGTGAAAAAGGCGAGCTCGCGCAAATGGCAAACATATCAATCACCTGCCAATAGGGTCCGGACGTTCGATCGTCGTATTCCGAATTCTCTTTCGCGCGGAATACCCGACATCACATCGAGGCGGATCCCTCCCCTCCCTCCTCCCCCTCCCCCGCCGCGTATCTCTCTATTGTTTGCCCGCTTCCTTTGTCCCGATTGACGGATGGCTCGACGAGAAAAATTATTGCGATACCGATTGCGCGCGAGTTTTCAAAAAAACTCGTACCAAGCTCGATTGTTCGAGTGCTCTTACTCCTTATTTTTCCTTTTTTTTTTCTTTTTTTTTTCCCCCCCCCACTTATGTATACAGTTAGCTGGATGAACACCGAACGAACGTAGAAAGATTTTCGAATAGAGAGTCGCTACTCTCTGTTTAATCACTAGGGAGAAATCTATCGTGATTTCCACGCACAAAGTTCACGAAACTTTGGATCTCGGAACTTGCACTTCCGCCGGATCTCCCGTATTGCACTCCACTAGGTGATGATTGCGGGCCAACTAACTCGCGTTCAAATTGGCGAAATCGCGGTGAGCCGCTGGTGGTCCTTCCCCTACTCTTGCTTGACCCCCACGGACTATTATTGTTCGTCCCTTCGGAGGATCCTCTTCCTCTCGTCTCTTTTCCGCTTGGGGCGAGACCGGTGGACCGGTCAGCGTCCTCCCGGGTTCTTCACGTTCTTGCTGGGGGGTCGCCTTTGGGAAAAAGGTGGGATCAGGAAGAAGGAAGGGGTTGATGTACACGCGATTTGCTTATTGGTATCCCCGACTCGATTCGAAAAACCTGTCGGAGAGACTTCTTCCTGATGGCTACCACTTTTCTTAGAAGTCTTTCTTACTTGGTTACGAGGCGGCCAATCCGCGAGGGAAATCGGGTTGTGCTCTTCTCTCGCGTGTTGAATTCTCGTCGATGATGCTTTCCCTTCCTCGTTTAAGATTTAAATTTAAAACTGTTGGAGAAAGTTTTAAGTTTTTCTTTTGAGGTGTTATTTTTAAATGTTATCATTCGTTCGACTATTCAGATTTTTTTTTTATTTTTTATTTCTTATATAAGATAAAATGAAATGAAGCACGATATGCTTTCTTATCAGTACTATTGTATCAATTTGATAAATTATGAAACTTTCGAGCGAAATTTCTCGTCGATAAAAAAAATCACTTTATACAACCAATATAAATTTCCATTAAAATTAGTTGAAAATAATCATTACATTCTAATATTGTAATTCAAGAAATTTTGCGTAACAAAATTTATTCCTTCCGTTGACTCAACACACTTCGAACGTTCCGATTATTCGTTATTTGTTCAAATCTTATTTCAATATTACATCCTATTTCACTTCTCCCCCCAATAAAATTAACGGAAGGAGGGAGCTCGCAAGCGATATATTATAAAAAGATATCGTATTCCTTGGTTCCAATAATTTAATAAACAATGGTATTATCCGCGATAATACGGAATTAAGATAAAATATACGACAAATCGAATTCATTATTCCCGTTGAATTTCCATTTAAAGCTGATTTAAACTGGCAATTAACACTCGTATTACAGTAGCCGCGCTATCAGTTGCACGGGCACGAATCCGTTAACGATTATGCACTTCTAACACTCACCCCGTTTCGTTTTATCGCGGCCTGATAATCATTAACTCAAATTAATTCTAGTCGCGACGGTCCATTACAGAACTGTAATTGCAACCCCGCGATTCCCATTACCACCCATTTAGATTGCATCACAGCCAATTAATACGACTCGGATAGGAATATTCTAATTAACCTTGTCAACCGGTATCCGTCAAAAATCTCCTCTTATTGATCGGGAAAAGAAAGAGAGAGAGAGTAATATCGCGTGACGAATTGGTCTGATGAATGAGCGCGCGAATGAATTTGAAAAATTGCCATCCGACGCGGTATTTGCGTGATACGAAGTTGGAATGGAAATTCTAATTTGAGAGAAGTTACATTTTTGTAAATTTGATACTGATACCTATATATATATATATATATATATTCTGATCGATTCCGGCGTTCTATACGATATTTTTATTTAAAAATTTTAAAATTGATGCGAGATATTTTGATTTTTCGATGTTTGGAATACAAATTATTAATGGTAAGTAATGAATTTCATTTTTTCATAGATAAATATGATATTTTTTTATCGCTATTTCGTCGTGAAAGAGGAATTTTTTTGAACATAATCGTAATAATTTGAATTAAAAATAATTGATATCAAATATCTCAAAAAAATGTTAGTTCAAATAACTCTATTATTTTTTAAAAGTAATCGCGTATATAAAATACGAAATTATTTAAAAAATCCTAATTATATTAATACTATTAAAACAAGTGCTTTTTCTCATTTAAAGAAGAAAAATTAAATTTCAGAATAAAGAAAAAAATATATACACATGTATAATATACGAAGCTTAATCTGACTAAATCTACTCATCTCGAGCGACATAAAATTTTAAAATTATTTGCACGTAGTACGCTTTGTTCCATTTCTAATCTCAAATCTCCGACCAGTCTCAGATATTTTCCAATTAAACTGTTCCCACCAATATTCATTATCATTATTTTTAAATCCTCCCGATTTTCCCTCAAATATCCACGCTTCCTACCGAGCAAACAGGTTAGACAGGGTTGCGTGTAATCCCTCGGAGAACGCTGTTAAAAAGGCGATTGTTCGTCGAACGGGTAGGGCGAAGCGAAGGGTTGGTCCGACAACCCTTTCGGCTCGAACGGGTAAATCTAATAATGCACGGCCCACGACACCCTGCGAAATGTCGTCGGCGACAAGTGTCCGATGAGATTTCCACGAGTTTTGGAAGGGGACGAGTGGGGAATAAATATATATATATAAAGGAAAAAGGAAAGAAAAAGAAAAAAGGAAAGAGAAAAATTCGAAACGAAGCAGCACGGTTCGAACGTTTCGTCTACCTGGTCTCGCCACCCTTTACCTCTTTCCGCGGAAACAATGGGGAGAGCCGTAATAACGAGCTTCCATTTTCGCGAACGTTACACCAGGCAGAAACAAATGGCCGGCAAAACAATGAGACCGGGCACGCTGGTTGGCCGCTACGAAGGTAATTCGAGAGCGTTGCGAAATTTTTGCGAAAGCGGGATTATTAAAGGCCGTAATCCTCTTTAATAACCGCGGCGGGCGGAGCATTAAACGGCGGTTATTCTCCAACTCGAACGGGCTAAGTGGCTGAAAACTGTCGAACCCGATGAAAATGGCCTCTGAATGGATTTTCTTCTTTTTATGTATATATGTATGTATGTATGTATGTATGTATGTATGTATATACATACGAGTGTTCCAAAAATTGTGGAACATTTGTTAATTGGAGGTTTCTGAAAGAAATTTCGAGCGACATTTCTCTTTGCAAAAACTTTCGTTTCGTTTCGTTTCGTTTCGGCTTTGTTAATGAGTTATTGATAAAAAACAATGGCCAATCACGGAATGCGTAGATTTGCGTCGAGCCGCGATGTACCATCGAATGAATGAACTAATTAATTCTAAAATTTCAAAATCTCAATGGATCTAATAAAATATAATTATTCGATTTTTAATGATATATTTATGTGAAATAATAGATAAAAATTATCGACACGTTCAAACGTGTCCAAATATATAGAACATTATATATTCAGTTTTACTATAATCTTTCAAATACTGTACGTTTCTTATTTTCTCGTATCAATTTATAATTATTCATCTTCCTTCGTTATTAAAATGATTAAACGTAACACAAAACAAAAACACCATGTATAATATTATCCAAGCTCATCATGACTCGAAAAGAGGTATGCTTCCATTCACAAATACAGAATCCAACGTGTAACACTTTATCTCGAAGATGTGTGGAACATCTAGTATAATTAAAGCACGACGACGAGGCATTCCAATATAACACGCGTACATTTACGATTCTCTAATGATCCGCATGATAAAACCAAGTATAATTATATCCCATCCACGCGTACCTTCTCGTGTTTCCTTTGTGTGCGAGTCATCCCGCTAGTAGCAATTAAAAGAAAAAAAAAAAAAAAAAGGAAAAAGGCATGGCAGAAGCGAATGTCTATAACATCATTTCAAAAAATTGACGTCAGTACGCTCGACCTAGTTTTCTCTTCGGCTCCACGACCGATTCTTCCGGCATGGCGGCGCGCGCTTGTAAAAATCCAACCGGGATAACACGATTGTAAGTTACACGCGCTGGAAACGTTCTCCTGCACGTTCAATAGGGTGAGGTCGAATTGGAGTATATACATATGTATGTGTGTGTGTGTGTGTGTAGTTGAAATAGAGTAAAGAAAAAAAGGGAAGAGAGAGGAAAGTCAAGATGGAATTGGACTGAAAAAGAAATGGAAGAAGAGAAGGGAATGAAGGGAGAGGGAAGAAGAAGGGGAGAAGAGGAATTAGGATAAGATTTTCTAAAAAAAAGGGATGTTTTTCGTGTATGTGATTTTCTTTGGAAAATAGAGATTGGTTTCTGGGATGAAAACGAAATTTATGGGAAAGTAAGATATTTGGATAATGTATTAATGCTTGGTTTGGATTTAATTTCAATGATTTAGAAAGAAGAAATTGAACAAGCTCTCTATTGTTATTCTAGGAATCTAATATAATATTTCACGATACAAAAATTGTTATAAAATGATTTAAATCATTTTCTTATTCGATACATTTATAAAAAGTATACAAATGTGTGTTATACGAACTTATTTTTATCGATTTTCTAATTTTAATATTATATAGAGATCAAAAGAGAGAATTAATATCTGCTACGATAAAAAGAAGAAGAATAACCTGTTCTCAACCCGGACTCGAGGTAAAACTTTTTACAAATAAGCATCGAATTCAAGAAATTTTATTTATAAATCTACACGTATATGAAACATTGCGACAATGTTAAAAATTATTTTTTAAAATAGAAGATTTTTTTTTTGTCATTCATCTATTTCTTTATTCCTCGTTACTTTGCTCTTGTATATAATTAGCCATCCTGAAGTAACATTCTCAAACGTCAAACACAAATATCATATTGAAAGATCACATTTCACAAATACCATAAATTATAAAAAGTCATATAAACATCTTCTGCTACAATTTTATTATCTGCTACAAGAAAACGGGATAATAAAACGTTTGATGCTGAAAATTCATCAATCTGAATTCTACATCCTTTCCACAACGAATAACAACGTATATTTCTCCTATAAAAAAAAAAACAAAAGATACGATTCATCAAATGCATTCATCAAACATCATCAACTTTTGAAAAAAACCAACGAAACAAAATATTGTGAAAAATCATCACAGGATTCGAAAGAGAAGATCGAAGACGCGCAAAAATAAATAATCGAAGAACGATGATTAAAACGAAGGGACACGCGAAGGAGGAAGAGAAAGGAAATGAGACTAGCGCGGGAAAATGAGAGAAGTTTCACGCGCGTACGATAAAAAGAAGATCAGCTTGATCACGGGAGGGGAGGATGGAGAGAAATAGTGAAAAATTCGAAGCTTTGCATACGAGCAAAAAGCGAAAACGGGAAAAGCATGCCTCTTGAATCTCTGTGAACCGGTGAATTTCAACTCTGCTGGACCGAGATCGACGTACGACTTTTTTGCGCTTACGATCATCGCGACTCGAGGAGGGCCATCCGCATATCCGCCACGATGGAACTCCTATATCATGGCGAGAAACTTAGGCAGTTTCATAGATAAATACATGATTTTATTGACTAATGAGATCGTTGAAGCGCAGACTTCGGCCTATTCAGTTTTGTCATGATCTTTTTGTATTTTGATTCGTGAATTTGTTTATAACAATTTGGATAATAGAAGAAAATTAAATGATTAAATTTAGAAATTAAATTTGTGCTCGTAGAGAATTAATGTTAAAAAGTAAAAGTTAATTTGAATATCGTGATATATATTTTTAACTTTTCCTCAAAAGTAATTTCAAACATAATTATAAATTATAATGATTTCGAAAGATAAAATTTTATATTATATTGCTCAGATGTGTAATTTCTTTTGTCACGTTCAACTAGTGTGATTTTTAATTACTTTTACAATTTATTTACAATTTCCATAAAATTTCTATTAAAACGATTTATATAAAATGATTTTTATAAAAGAATAGATTTTATGTAATTAATCAATCAAAAATTTAAAAAAAGGATTAAACGAAATCTCGAAAGAATAATACTTATAATTACTTAAAATGAAAACAATTGAAAGTTTAACAATGGTGTTAAAAATAAAAGTTTGATATTATTTTTCAATTCATTGTACGTTTTACATTTTTTGTTAATACCGATTTTTTTGTACTCTATTTAGCACAATTAGGTACATGCATACGTCGTTGATGAATATGATTTCACGGATGAAAGGATCGTCGAAATGAATTTCAAATTCTGTAGTATTTTCATTCATTTTATTTCAATTGTTTAATCCTTTACCTTCCTTTCAATTGTAAAAATTTTCCATATAGAAAAAAAAAATTCAATTAAATTCACATAGAAAATAAATTAAAAATTATTCCTTGAAACATATTCAATATATTCGATCTTTTGTTATTTTTCATCACCGTGTAATAATCAACCGAGGGCATTGATTTTAATTACGTGACGGAGCCCAAGTGTTTTTGCACCGCACGAAATTCCGATTACTTTACAGTTTCATTCCCCTGAACCATAAATTCTTCCGCTTTCCATTTTGTTTCTTTCGTTTTGTGCTACTATTTTTACCTCTCCGCGGGAAAAATTTCTTTTCGAACATTCAACGATCGTACGATTTTTCTCTTGGCTGGATGTTGCTGATGGAAAAAAAACATGAGAGTCTCGAAACGTGATTTAAACTTTTTAATTTCAAATTAATTATTATCGAAAAATTTGTTTTTACCCTGAAATAATGTCGGTAAGGTAATACAGTATTAAACGTTCCAAGTTTATTTTGTAAAAATTTAATTACTAAAATAAAAGCAATAAACTACAACGATAAATTAAACGAATGCAATCACATTTTTTTCACTGTAATATTTTTATAATTTATAAAAATTCCATTTAGAGAATCTAATATCAGACTTAATTACATCTTATACTATAACTACAATTGTATATCATGATTATGTAAAACATAAAATTTTATATACATGCGTATTTTTATAATATAATAAAATATTAATAATTTATCACTAATATTATATATGTGATTTTTCAGCTGAATATATTAAATAAATCAAAAGTAATTAAAATAAATGAAATATAAATATGAAACTTCAAAATCGATTTTCTCGAAAACGAAGCATTCTATAAAAAATTGTCATTCTATGCTTTCGACTTATTTTTGTATGAAAATTCACTTCTTTTTTTTCCGTTTTATTTTGCAATTTTCAATACACCATGTACAATTCTTCCGTACTATTTTTTAAAAATTTCAATTCTGGCATATATCTCCTATTTTTCACGTTGAATCTTTAATAGATAAAAAAAAAAAAACAAAAAAAAAGTTTATTCCTCGTCAAAAATTCTTGAAGGGATCGAAATATCCAAAAAAATATCCCCTTCGAAATTCGACTGTGATGTATCATCACCGTAATCATCGCGATATCAGCGAGGCACCAACGACGCGTTAAGCCTCCTCCCGTTGGCAAACGTCAAATTCTTCGGCTGGCAGCGATGGACATTTTAGTTGGCGGGTTAATAACGTGACGACGCGAGTTACAGTAATTCGTCGACGATCGAGCACGACCGACAAGATTAAAGGATCCACGCGCGGCGCACGTATAAATTCGAAATGCAGATAATTACGATACCAGTCGTATAACGAGTCCATAAAGCGCCGCTTGGAATTGGTTAAATTTATCGATCGTGTCCCGGCGATACGCGGTCGCTTTTTATCTGGACGATCCCCTGGTAATTCCATTCCACGAACGAATATACATGAGGCCGATGCACGCACGTATTCACAAATACGTGTTGTATTGCTTGCGTTCTCGGCCTATGCCGAGTTATTTGACGTTATTTCTGCACACGAAAAATCCGGTGACATTAAGAGATCGAATTGGTGTGACTCGGTGTAAAACGAGAAAGAAATCTTTTTGATACAAATTATCAATACGGTAGAGTATTTAGTCATTCTTAAAAAAAAAATATATATATTTTTTTTTCTCAAAATTAAAAAACAACTTGAGTCGTTTTTTCTTTGGAATTATCGAGCATCGAAAAATTAAAAATTTTATAGATGAATGATGATTGTAATAGAATTAAATAAAATAAAAACGTTGAATCGATAGATCATAGATTATTTTTCTTTTTATAATTACTAAGAATGTAATATTTGGATAAATTAAATAATAGTTTTGTATTCCGTGAGGTTATTCGGAATTTTGTAATTTATATAAATGGAATCAGCAAAATTTTGTAATTTGTAAGATTTTTTTAAAATTGAATTAAAAACTAATCGAGCTAACAATTTCCAATATTAAATATACTTGGACTGAATAATTTCAAGATCTTTAAGAATGTTAAGTTTCAATTTATCAAGCGAAGTTACCAAAGTTTTATTAAACGCATTCCAATATTGAAACAATTTAACATAACAGAATAAATTAATTACCAATTATTCGATTATTCAACGAGGGATCGCCATTTTTAATAATTCGTTCACAAAAACTCATCGTACATCATAACTAACGCTAATTTAAATTGAAAAAAAAAATAAAATCGTAAAAAACGCACCCGCGTTTTAAAAAAACCCGCCAAAGGCGTCTATCCCGACATCATTAACCCCAAAAGATATTCCTCCATAATCCATTATTCGCACTCCGTTCGAGCATAGTCCGAATCGATACATCCCTGTTATCCAATATTCGCGTTCCCCATCGGTCCGGCAAAAATGGCAGGTTTCAAAGCCTGCGAGGCACTTCGTCATCCCGTGGCAACCAGAGACTCCCCTGAGATCTCCGCCTCGTCTCTCAAACCCGTCATCCCCCGCCGTGCTTCCTCCTCCTCCTCCTCCTTCCCCCTCCGCCACCACCAAGGTTCACGATCCTCTCGCCTCGTATTTACGTTCTTGAGAGCAACCTGCCAATTAGTTTCTACCCTTACTCTCGGCTGTTATGCACACTTTGAACAACTAGAGACGCGGCACGGTACTTGCAATTGGATACCAGTATTCACTTTCAAGAGTATTCTCGACGAGCTTTGTGTAGCCCACGTGCGACTCCCAATGCACCCACTCCCCCCTCACGATCCCCTTTCCTTTCCGTGTCTCGTTCCGCTCACGCTCTTCTCCCAATTACGTATCCGTCTCTGAAGATCGTTTTCTCTTTAGATATCCAACTCTGCCCGCCCGGGGAGAAATCGAATCCGCTTTCGAGCGGAGGAAGCGTCACGAAGCCGCAAAATGATTCCCCTGGCTTAGATTCGCAATTGGCGGAACACACGGTATTGCCAGGGATTGGTTAAAGGGGAATGAGAAGAGAAGAGAGAGAGAGAAAGGGTGGAAAAGGGTGACGATAACGTCTGAGCAAGGTGGCTCCAGTTGGAATGGCTATCGCGAAATTACCACCGAATTGTGCGTGTCGCGGAGAGAGGGGAAGGATATGCGTTTTGCATGTAACGACGATGGTAATGATCGCCATGTGTGGCGTTTCGAGCCAATTGGAGGTTCTATCTAGGGGTATACTACTGATCGTAAGTATTAAAGTAGCTATTCTGGAATAATTTTGTAAATTTGCTGTTCTTTCAAGTTAATTTTTAACGAGCATTATCATGAGTGAAGTATATATCGTAAAAAAGTATTGTTGAGTATTTTGAAAAATTTGATTTCAATGAAAATTGTTGTTCTTATGTAAAATAGTTTAGTATTATGAATAATTTTCTTGAATGTATGAAATTAATCGAATAATAAAGAATTAAAATTTAAATATTTTATAGTTGAATATTTTGTACTTAATATCTTTAGAGAACATTTAAAAATCTTATTTTTCAGTCATATTAATTTCTGAATATAAAATTTAGATAAGTCAGATAACAGATATTCAAAAATTTGTGGATAGGTATATAATTCCACTTATAATATCTATTATAATGACATTTAAGTACACTGTGAAATCTCATTTCAAAAGTAATGAAGATTTATGTGAGTTGATATTTCTCAATAATCACAATAATCACATTCTTCTATAAATTTCAAATTTTCTTTTGCTGTTCTGAATAATAATATTATAATTCTGATTTTGTTATTATATTATGAATGTTAATAATCTAAAATATTATAAATTGATATGCTTAATAAGAATTTTATTTAATGAAAAATGAATGAAAAATGTTCAATAAAATATATCAAGAACAATATTTTGCATAAATATTTTAATATATATAATCAGTAATATAATTCTCATTGATTTTTAAGCAAGTATGGAGAAGGGATAAAGGATAAAGGATTAGTAAAGTTTGAGGGATAATAGCTTTTAGAGGTATTAAACAATGTTCGCAGAAGCATAGTGGAACAATGAACTCAAGAAATGAAGAAGTTCAGTTTTTCAATATGAAATCTCTTTATAGATTCGTTTAAATCCCTGGATTTTTAATGCTATTTCAACTTTGAACGATTCTCCTCTTTAGATTGAATTTTTTTTTGTATTATATATAATAACGATTTCGTATTATAAAAATCTATCTATCTTTCATATTAATCGATAAGAAAGAAAGAAAAAAAGATTGGATAAATTGCGAAAGAAAATTAAAAATAAATTTTGCTGATGTGAAAAAACTGAAATATATCAGAGAGGTCAGATTGAAATATTGTATTATATTTTTCACCATTTTCGTATCAATTTTCACGTAAGCTAATGATAATGAATTACCTGATACAATACGTTCTTATCTGAAATATTTCTCTTATTTGCATAGATAAACTGAAATATTCTCTGCATGTCTACTACGATTTCGGATATAAGATATCTTTTCCGTGTCGAGGACTTTTTAAAATGTTATTCGAATCTTTTCGAGCACGCTATATTTCCATTGTGATAAAATCGAGGTTAAAATTAAAAGAAAGTATAGAATATACGATTAAAGAGCAATTTTTCATTCATTATTTCTATTATTACCTTTCTCTTCAATTATCAGAAAATGTATTTATTTTTTAAATCAATTAAATTTCAAAAGCAAAAAAAGAAAATTTTATATTTCTATAAAACTCATTTCATCCCTTCTAAATAACAATCATATACATAATCAAATATATCAAAAATATCTCCTCACATTTCTAAGCAATATTTCATTCAATTATCTTTTCCACATATTAGAAATTTCTCCACTATATCTAATTAAATTACAACCAGTCAAAATTACAACATGTATCGAATTTCATCATCCTCATCGCCCGTCCGAAATTCCAAACATCCCCTAAAAATTCTTCAAGAAAAAAAGTATCTATTTTCTCGAAACCTCTCGAAACACGAACCACGCCATTAACGCGATCTTTTCGTAAAAAAAAAAGGGAGGAGACGGTATTTATATTAGATATTCCAGCTTTAAAGTAAATTCAACTGGCGCGCGCGGCTCGCCGGAAGGAAATCATTTTTTTCGCGGGGGACCATGAAAACGCATATTTCGCCGATCGAGCATCCGGTGTACACGAGGCATCGATCTTTGTTCAGACGACGTGTACGTCGACGTAAAAGCGTGGAGGACGATGCTGCGGCAAGGGAACAGGAAGCTTATATAGGTGGGCCAGGATTATGGCGGCGGGTAGAGAGAGAAAGAGAGAGAGAGAGAGAGAGAGAGAGAGAGAGAGAGAGAGAGAGATTGTAGCGCAGGATTCTTGCAATAACTCGAAGCGGCTTGGCACGATATCGCAAACAAACACGAAGGCGAATTGAACGGAGGCGCGCCAAGTATTTTCCAATTACATCTTCCATTAACGATCATTCCTTGTGTACACGAGGAGTCTCTCCTCCCTTGCGAACGAATCGATCCAAGAAGCCGGGGGCTTCTTCGTCGCTTCGCTCGAAGTGAGCGAAGTTTGAGAAATATAATTTGCTCGATCGGTAAAACCGATGGGATCGTGCGAATGGTGTTGACACGTAGAGTTAAAAATGTACGTACACGTATATGTACGTGTTTCGTTGAACGTTTCGTTTTTTTTATCGATGATGTTTTTTTTTTGCAAATACGTTGGATATTGATTTCTATTAATTTTTGAGAATTTCTTTTTTTTCATGACTTTTACTATGGATCAATTTTCATTAATAGGATAGGATTTTTTGAGAATGGAATTTTTTTCATTTTATTGCATTATAATTTTGAATTTGATTAACTTTGATATAAGTTTAAATAATTGGTATTTTTTGATCATCAAAGAACTTGAAAAGAATATAAAAACATAATGATGGAAGGCAAAATAATGATATTAAAGAAAATTAAAAAAATGATTTAATGCCCATAGAGAGAACAAAATTAAATGAAACATATACAAGTTTGTCAAATCGAATGATCGAGGTAGTTGAAAATCCAGTTAAAAAAGTTATTAATCCAGTAATTTTATAATTTTGTCCAATAGTGTAGAATTGTTTATTGTTTCTACGTGAAAGAAATATTTAATTTCATATCAAATAACATATAATTTACATGTTTGTATAATTATGAATATATATTTTCTTTTTCACTTTTTGTTTAATAAATATTAGATAGAAACAATTTTATATACTAGAATTTTGTATAAATATTTGTATCGTTTTTAATTGTTTTTTTATTCATGTCATTATAATCAAACATAACGGATAATAAAAAAAAATTAATAAAGTATTTCATAATAATTTAGACAACATTTAATGCAAAACATATAGTGAAACAAAAATGATCAAAAATATTGATTATTATGAAAATTTACTCTAATTAACTTATAAAATCAGAAACTTTAACAATAAAATGATAATCTTATGATTATCTTCTTTATAATATTAATCTCTCAAAATTAAAGAAAACCATCAAATCAAGATCGAACAAATTACACGAACAAACGACTAATATTTTTAATATTTTTAAAGTATCAACAATTTTATCAACGACAAAATGTCAAAAATCCCATTTCCTGAAATCGGCATTACAAACGAAAAATTCTCCAACGTAAAAATACCATTTTCCAATCACGTGCAGTAAAATCGCTATTATATCTGGGCCGATATATTTTCAACAATAACATCGATGGAAATTCCACAAGCACCGCGGAAAAAGAAGAAACGATTCGAGATACATGTTCATCGTCCAGAACCCCGTCTGAATACTAACGGTCCCCCGTGACCCAGAAAAAAGTGGCGAGCGAGAAAGAGTCCCCCATTAGCATGTTCGTTTTCGGTTTAAAATTTAAATCGTCGTCTGTAAATCACTTTCGTGGCCAACCAGGAAGTTACTCATCCCTTTAAATCTCTTCGCGATTAACTAGAAACAAGAAGAAGAAGAAGAAGAAGAAAAAGAAGAAGAAAAAGAAGAGGAGGAAGAAGAAATAAGAATAAGAAGTGGAAAACAATGAAAAGAGAAAAAGGGGGGAAAAGGAAAAGGCGCGAAGCGTGCATCTGTCGGTCCAGATTTTCGAGTTCGTGGCGGGCAATAAAAATCGGGAAAGAAAACGCACGTGGTTGAAATTTTTCAAGGCCATCCGATCTTCCAACGTACCCGAAACGCCTCGAAAAGGCGAAGTTGGACACGCGATTGGTCGGGAATCAAGATTTTTCCAGGAGAGGAATCGTTGATTGGTTGGGCCATCCGGGTCCAAGGGGGAAGGGCCCTCCTCGTACGGGGGAAGAAAACTTGCTGGGGGTCTTTTCGTGATTCACTGGGGGTCTTCTTCTTCTTAGGGGTGGAATGAAGAAGAGGAGAAATTCTTTCGTATAACGGGGTGCACGTGACACCGGTCCAACCGGATCCAACTGTGAGAAGATACGTTGCTCGCGTCTACGTGAACCGGGGTGTAGGGTTAGTCGAGGTTTCACGTGTTCCTCGTCCAAGTCGGATGCCCGAGAGAGACAACCCTTTTTTTTTCTGCTCTACGTTTCAACCCTCGTGGCGACCCGTTCTCGCGGGGACCCGTTTCGAGAATAGTGGGTTATTTAAAGGGAACTATCGCTTTTACTTCCGGTCGGCGAGACAGTTTGAATTTTTAATCGAAAGGAAAGAGGTATCTAGTTGTGGATGGGTACTTGGGAATTGTGCCATTGGTACGGATACGTGAATTCGATTTTAGGCGAGGGGATGTCTCGGAGAATTTTCTTCGCGTTTTTATACAGAGGTATGGAGAATTTCTTGTTTTGTAGGTTGGATGCTTTGTATTACATGCACAAAGAATTTACGAATGTATTCTCGGTAATTTAAACTTATCCTAATTATATAATAATAAGTTAATTGGTATTTTTTCTAATAATTTGACGATATGATTAGTTATTTATTGTGCAATGTTTTTTTTTAAATCATAATAATCAACGATTCTTAACATTTCATATTAAAAGATCTTAAATAATTCAAGAAACAAATGAAACATTCTACGTTTCGTTTGTTTATATTCTTCTTGATAAATAAATAAAATATTTGTATAAAAGTTATCAATGAATTATTTTAAAAATTGAATGTTTGGATTGGACATATATTTTATGTTGAATAATAATCAATGAATAATAAACAAAATTTTCTACGAAAATGTTACATCTTCTTTTAATTTCATTGATTCGCAATTCATATATATATTTATATATATCCAGTATAAAAGCATATTATTTAATCCTACTTGTTTTCGATTTCTCCACGCTAATCGCGTTACACCGATTCGAGATGAACCAATTCAAGAGAAATCTTTATGCTAACATTCGGCTTTCCGACAGAAGATATTCCATTAAGATATTCGACGGAACTGATTTTGGCTTCTTGGATTCTCGAATCAAGATCTCCAAATAATAAAGGGAACTTAAGATAAACCTAATGTTTCGTTGAGTGGATGAGATTGTCGCGAGACGAAAAACAGCCAGATATTAAGGAACACTTGGCAAACGTTTTGCCTCGTCCGCTCAAATTTAGAACGAACGCAATGACACGGACTATTTTCAGAAATTCCTTCACAAGTTCTCTAGAGGTTCCAAGCTATTATAAGATCATAGTCGGTATCGTTAAGATTCTGATATATGTAGTATTAGGCAACGTGTAGGATCTAAAGATCAATATTATCAACTTGAGTACACCGCAGTAGAATCAAATATAAATGGATGTTCGTCTGACGTCCGAGCATTTTAATAACACTAAAAATCGTTATAACAAAAATTATTAAATCTCTATGTCAAAAATTAATTTCCCTTCCTATAATATGTATATATATATATATCATTTTTCTTAATTTCCCTAACATAAGATTATGAAATACAATTCACAAAATCAAAGAAACGATCGAAAATCCAGAGACCAGAAAATCCACCCATCCATCCGTCGGAAAGAAAAGGAGAGACGAAAGACGACAATAAAGAAAAGTACGAATACGAGGGAATCGAGAGGCGTGCTCGAGTTTGCCGGCCGGCAAATGGGTCGGTTATATGTGTTCGCACGGTAATGGGAAAGGCAACAGATGCGAACGGTGGCTGTTTCGCGATGAAACTATCGTGTCATATAAAAGGGCGCGAGAGGGGCGGGTGGCAAAGGTTAGCCTGCAACCGACGACATAAACTTACGATAGTGCAAACGACCGCGGCACCGCTCCACCGTATTTCCCTTCCGTTTCGCTCCAGCCTGGTGCCGAACTCCGCTATTCCACTCTGCTCTCTCCAACGACCCGATCGTAATTCTTATTCGCCCTCGAGATCTCGCGTTCCCCTCTCTCGATTCCGGATCACCATACCTCCTCCACGCGGCGGAATTACTCGCACTTTTCCCGCGATCGGTTTACGTAGGGCGTTGAGTCGTTGGGTTGGTTATGGATTCGCGTTGTGATTATACTTTTGTGATTATATTTATTAGACACGGGGTTAGATTGTTTCTCCCTTTTTGCGTTGCGTATTTTCTTACGACGATTTGATTCGAATAATTTTTTGGATATTTTTTTAAACGAAAAAGTTAAATTTCTTCTTAAAATTTTAGTTATTTGAGATTTCAGGCTGATTATTCCTTTTTTCCAATAATTTTTTTAATTCTTATTGGAGAAATGAATTCATTTAATTCGATATTCACCTGTTCTTCGATATTTTTTAAAGATATTCGTAAAGGAAATTATTTTTTATTTATTGAATAATAAATAATCTTTCTTCCTAATCTTCTATTATATGCTTGTCTTTTTTATTAATTATAATTTGTATCGATAGTTATCAAACATTTTTAATATTGCTCACTACCTTATTATTAATACGCGTTCTATATTTTTCTTTAATTTCAAGCATAATTCACATATATTTAGAAACATCAGAAGTGCAAATTTCCTTTCTCTGACGTTATAACATCCATATAATTAGTAACATGAAAAACAAATATTGCTGATTCTAAATGTAACTCATTGAAGCAACGTTCGCAAAAGTTAATCCTTAAAGTTTCGCAGTATACAAATTTGCAACCTGCTACACGTATCATTTAAACCATACATTCTGGCATTATTTCAACTTTAGACTGAAATTACATCTCTCTTTTGCTGGTATACACGAGAATTCGATATAATTTGATCAATGAAAAGGATCGTAATTGGAACAGAAATACGTTAAAATATTTTATTAAATGTATAAAATTTCATAATTTACTGGAGGATTCAATAAATTATCTTTTTAAAAATTTCAAATACACAGAATATAATTCCTGATATTAGATCGAAAGTAATAAAAATTTTTTAAATTATATTCCAAAATAATAACGTAACATCTATATAACAAACATTTATTGCAGACTATTTGCTATTTATATTTCCTCAAATCATGGAATTAAATATTCATCATCACTGTTAAGTAATTATCATATTATTTTCCATTTACTTTTTACATTTTGCATATCCATTACACTTATTAATCTAATCCAATCTAATCCAAACTTAATACAAACTATAAAACTAGAAAATTAAATAAATTTTTGTTGTAAAAATCAATCAATCAATTTATATTAATTCTAAGTTTAAGTTCATTACGAATCAAAATTAAACAAAAATTTCATTCAACTGTTTTAAATTTGATTTAATTTTCTTCTATCTGTGCCTAACCTAACTATTTCGAAGAAACGTTTTTTGTTAATAACTTTCCAATAAGTAACAATTAAGTGAAATCTTCGCAACACAATTCAATTGTGTGAAAATCGAAGAATAATATATCTTTTTTTTCGTATAAATAACGACCTTATACACGAAAATGCGGAAATGCATTTGGATGCGCCAAACTCAGCTCAGTTTAGTAAAACCGTCGAGACTAAGGCCGCAAATACAAATTTCCCCGCAAGGTTTCATAAAGATAAAACCGTCCGACGTGCAGACCGTCGAATCCTCTCGATCCCTTCATTACTATGCGGGGGCGTATCCAAGAGCGCGTACCAGATCATATTAATTTAATCCATACTCCCGTTACAAACTCTATCTTATAGCCGGGCAGGCAAAACGACGAGCCGAAAGGCTGGCCCGAACCTCTCGATCGTGTCGCCGATCCGTTTCACGAGTTTATTCGCGTCCACGTCCGCGAGCCGCCATATTTATTATTATTACAGCCGCTCTATTTGCTTGTGAAACTTTGTAAGGTCTCTGACCTAACCCACGACGATGGCCAACCGGAGGAGTGCATACATATTAATGCAACCGAACGATCGCCAAGCTCGCACATCTCGCCTCTCTCCCTCCAATCCTTGAGCTGCCCATCCTGTTTCCTTTCAACGTTCCCTTTTATGCTACTGTCACTGGTTAATATTGAAGACCTTTCCGCGAGGGCGATTTGAGTTTTGGTCGAGCTTTCGGATGCTCTTGTTTTAGACGTCAACTCTGGGGAGTTTCGGTGGTTAAAAGAAAGGATTTTATACGTATGCGAGTGTGAATTATTGTGGGTTAAGAGATACTGAGAGAGATCGTGAGTTGGAGAAATGTTTGAAAAATGATAGATTTTAGATTATATAAATTGTTATTTTGGTATGATAAGGAAATAGGTGGTTTGCTCTTTTTCTAAAACAAATTGTAGAAGAATAATGGTATTATATATAATAGTACATGTACAGCAAGGTTTTTCAATCTATAAACTGCAATCTTTTAGTTATCTTTTACAATGTTAAATATTAACAAATGGATTGGCTTGTTTATTTCAATACAATTATTTATATTGAAATATATGAAATAAATTGAAGTAAGTAACTCATCTATTGCAATGATCATTAAAAAAATAATAATAATTTATTCTATATATTATATTTCATTCTATGTAAATATATTTTTATATGCATAATTATGAAAGAAAAGTTATTTAATTATAATTGTAAAAAGAAATCTTTAAAAAAATCGTTAAAAAATGATATATATGGTTGTTTATTGTAATAAGCTATTTTTTTTTTAGTTGTGATTAGATAAAAATATTTTAGGAAAAAATTCTTTTGTTTTAATAAACACATTGTGAAAATATCTCTTACTAATTGCAAGAGAATTCGATGCAAAAGAAAGAAAGATTTTTATTTAAAAAATAAAACTATAAATATAAAATGTATATATATCCTTTTATTTGCAAAAAATACGATAATGTATATAAAGTCTATCTTAAAATATTTATCTCTTTGTTTTAATATTGAATGTTTGTTTTAATATGAATTGGTGCAACACATTTGATCAATTTATAATTTGTATAAATATAATTTATATAGGATAATGAAATTGATCTTTGTAAAAATACCAATTGTCATTAAAAGATATTTGATTCTATTTTGAAACAAAGAGTAAAAATAGGAATAAAAATCTTGAATTATTGAGAAAGAATAAAAAGAAATGAAATATTTAATTTTGAAATCTAATATTTGAAAAAACATATATCTGTGACAAATATATAAATAATGAAATCAAATGAAAAATATTCGAAATAATCTTTATCAATTTATGGAGATTAAGAAATCTATAAACGAATATTTCGTTCGGAATAAAAAGTTTGTTTGCTTTCTTGGTAATTCTTTTAAGTAGCTTCTGATAGCTCGTTAGATCATGATAAGAGCTTTTTGTTTCCACAAACTTGGACCGAAGTCAAAATGAAGATATCTTTTTCTTTCTGAACTTTTCTCTTTAAACTTCGGAAAAGCATATATTCAATTGAAAAAACGAAAACAGCTTTACCTATCTGATCAAAATAAATTTTTAAGTATGTAGTTAATTTATATAGATAAAAGATATTTTGGTCAAAAATATTGAACTTCATTTTTTCTTAAATTGGTTTATATTTATTTGTGTTAAAATTTTATCTAAAAATAATTTAGTCTTCATTTTTTTTAATTTTAAATAAAAACAATTTCTCGTGTAATGATTTAAAATTTAATGATTTAATATTGCTGTATAATTTCTTTCATTAATTTGAACTCGTATAAATTTTTTATAGAAAGATAACAAAATTAATATAATGATAATGATAATTATAAAAATAGAAAAATATATTGATTAAACAATACATTGATTAAATTCCCTTCTATTTTTATTTAATTATATTAATTGAGCGATTATTCATCTTTTTTTTCAAAAATATTATAAAAATGTTACTAAATATTAGTTTTAGTAAATTAACGTATTAAAAAAGAGATTGTCAAAATATCAAACAGTCAATAAAATTCAGAATTTTTTTCTTATATTTTTTAAATAAAATCCTAAATAAATAAATAACAATTAATAAAGAAATAATTTTTTATCATAAATAAGATTCTATTCAAATTCGATAAAAACTTTTACTATTTTCTTTCAATTTATAATATCATATAAATTATACTATATTATACTATACTATAATTTTACTTCATTAATTTTCTAAAATTCAATTTGTAAAAAATCTTTGAAACAAAGTAATATAAAACAATTAATTACAATTGCAATTATAGTTAAAATTATTTGACTAGGTAAATTATACATAAAAATAAATGCATATTGATATTTCTTTAAGGAAACATGTATCATGTTATTCGTAAAATTCCCTATACTATTCGTTATTAATAATTTAATTAATCTCTAACAAAAAATATGCAATATCCATACACTCTCAATACCAAACACATACCAAAGCCCTTATTGTTTATAAAATTTCCTAATATCTATTCCTGATTGAACCGATTTCTAACGAAACCAATAAATGCAACTTCGTTTCTCAACTCAACCTATCACACATTTCATCATAAATCCAACGAAGATGGCTCACAGCACGGAACATCTGAGCCAGAATGATGGAGGAGGGAATCGGTCGTCATTCGAAACTTGTAACTGTTATTGCCTCGTATCGATTGGAGGATCTTTGTGTGTCTCGTCGGGGGAAACGATTTAAGATAATCGAGGAGTCAGCCCCTCTCGTTCTCCCCAGCGGTGGAACGACCCGATGGAATAATTTTCGAGACCGACTCTGTTCTCCGCTCAATCCCGGTTCTTTATTAATATTCCTCGACGTCCAGGAGTTAGGTTCGCAGCTGTGCCGTCCGCGGACCGATTGAAAAGAGTCGGGGCAGGTGCTTTTGGAATTCGAATGGGGGGAGAAGCTGGCGGGGTGGGTTACTTGTGATTGCAAATCCTTCCCGATTCGATCTCGTTTCCTTCTCCTCTCGCTTTCGCGGGTCATTGTGCTTGGAATTGTCAGAAAATTGCCAATCATGTATATCGAACGAATTTATAAAATTTGGATTCCCGACAGAGGAATTTTGTAGAGATTTTCTTGAATAAATTATAGTTAGATCTTTAGTTTCAAGGAATCAGGAGTTCGGAAATAAGAGAGAATGGTATTTTTCGATTCGTAGAAATTTAAATGGTGATTATGATTATATACTATATCATAAGTTGTTTATTGAATTATATGCTGTTTATTAAATTGTGCATAAGAGAAAAATATATAAATCCTTAATGGAATGGGATGGAAACAATGGATTCTCCTAATACGTTACAGATGCTTTTAATATTTATTTTCAATATTCGTTCAATATTTTATTTTCAATATTAATTTCCAGCAGAACTTCTTCAAAAAAGCCAATTTTTATTGCAAATAACTAGAGGATAAATGTAAAATAAAATTTTTACGAATGTAGAGTTTAAATAGAGATTTGTCTTAATGCATAAAATATAATGTATATCGTATTTTAAATATTTTATTCTTTTTTGTATATTATTCTGTATTCTGTAGATTTTTCTATATTTAAATTTTGCATAGATGCATAAATATCTGCAATTTAATAATTGAAAATACTATTATATTATTGTACGAAAAAATAAATCATCTACTGTCTGAAAGGAAGACGATTCTGCCATCTATTAAAAAACCATTAAAACTTTTGTATGGATTTATTATTCATCTTAGAAATCGTTTATTTTAAAATATATTATATCAAAAAAATTTTTGTATCTTTTAAAATTATGCTCTATAACATTAATTGATACATAAACTATGTATCTTATTTAATTTTTAATATTTCTAATTAGAGATAAAATTTTAATGATTGAAGTTAAGAATAAAGTTACTTCAATAAGTTCCTTCAATAATTTATTATTCAAAGCATCGAATAATCGCAGATAATTCTAGAGCCAAAGGGCTGAGCGGATAAACTATAGCTATGAATAAATGTTATTCAGACATTTTAAATAAAGTTATTACTTAAAGTAACTTATTCGAAATTTCAACTAACTTATTTTTTCAGTTCTATCCTGTTCCTAATATAATAATTTTTTCTATTAAGATATCCAACAACGTTCTTTCTTTCCCAAAAGCATAAAAGATTATAGAAAAGAATATATTATCAAACGCAACAATTGCATGCCACAAAATTTATCTGCAAAA